>NC_090282.1:12096874-12400981 GCF_037392515.1 Haliotis asinina | reverse complement strand
AAATGCGTCAATATCGGGATCTCCGACCTCGGAGACACACGCGGTTTCGACGCTCCCGGAGTAGATGGTAAATCGTATGCCTTGCAACTGAAAAACAACATTTACAAACGCGTTGAAATCCCCTCCGGTGGAACCCTAAGTGATATGATAGATACCACAAGAGCAACAGTCAACACTAAGTACGCCCTTGTCAACACCGGTGATAATAATTGGATAATATACCCATCGTTCGGTGGTAAACTGTTCGACTTAGACGATGTTGAGAGCACTACCGTCGTCCAAAACAAACCATATATGCTCGTCTTCACCGAAGATAACAAGTGGGTGTTGTTACCCGATAACGACGACTGGTTTCTCAATATTAGACTCGTCTCCCCTTACGTGTTTACGGATAACAAAGACAACCACCTAAACAAAGTCGTGAACAATGGAACCCTGCTCGTGGCTTATGTCCCAACTCAGAGACGTAGCGTAGTCGTCAGCCCAGTCAACACTATGGCAGCCCACATGCTATCGAGTAAACCGGCCATACAAAACGTGACATTGCAGTTGGTGTCTGAATTCGAAGGCGTGGTCAAGATACTAGAGAGTCTACCGGCAAACTCAACACTGATCATCAAAGTCTACCTTGGGGAACCATCGGTGAATGAGGTCGAGATCGTGAAGGGGATCAAACTCGGGTGGGTGAAACGACACCAGTATCAAGTTTGCAACGTTTACGTGCGGGTGAATGTCGGCTCCAACACCAGTCTGCAGGGGGTCAACGTGATCGTGGAAAACAAGATATCACTAACCAAGATCTTCCTGCCTGACAACATACACTTCATGGGTATGAAGTTCACCCCTGAATTATTATCAGAAAACCATTTGGAAATTATATCGTAATAGTAGAATAATGACCAGTCATCATCCCAACACTACGCTTAACGACTTAGGAGATACGGAGGGATTCGATCAGCCTGGTGAGGAAGATGAATTATACATCCTGCAATTCAAAGACAACGTGTACAGACGGATGTCGTTATCAGATTTTAAAGAGCCCAAATGGTTGATCAACTTAACACTCACCTCACCTTATATCACATTAACTGAATTGGGGCGTATCTCTAAGATTAGGAATAACGGTATCTGGCCTGGGGATTTCATTCCGGAGAGGGGATTAATATCCATAAGAACTAACGGAAAAAATAGGTTAAGGTCTGTATTAAAAAATAAATTAACATTTAGTAATCCTGAAATAATATTCCCCCCTTTCACACTCATCATAGAAGTCTTCTTTGAGTATTCAGACAATGGAGACCCTACAATAGTACACCAAATTTTACCTGGGGTGTATATACACTGGTTTAGCAGACTCAAAAGCGAATATTGTCGTATTGTTATACAACAGGATGCCACGGGTCCTATAAACCACTCAATAAGCCTCCGTGGGGTTTCTATTACAACAGGAAATTCTATTAGCCTCTCACCTATTACCCTGACTAGTAGTCTAGAACTTGTAGACTTCAAATTCATTGATAGATTTTTAACTGAAACCCAATTAAAATATCTTTCAAAATATACATTATAGGATGGGTCTGTACCCAGTCGTAGAGGAAGTAGCGAAGACGCTGGAAACCGTAGATGGGTTCCGCTTGAGGCAGTTATGTGATGTGAAACGTCAACTAGAACAAGACCGTGACACGCGGAAAGCACTATGTAAAAAGTATAATAGAGCTTTCAATATCGTGGACGGGGCTGACACTACCCTTATGGCAACCAGCATGGGACTAGGGGCGGCAGGTGTTGGGTTGTTGGCTACCATCGTGGCTGCACCTATAGTGCTAGGTATTGAAATAACGGCAGGGGTGGCAGGGTTGGCAGGGTTGGCGCTTAAGTTAGTATCACGCAGACTTAATCGTAAGGCATTGAAACACGACGAGATCAGGGTTCTGGCCGAAGCAAAGCTGAACACAGTGAGTGAGCGTATTTCCACGGCACTCTCTGATAGCAAGATCTCAGAAGAGGAGTTTCGTTCAATCCTATCTGAACTCAAAAAATATAACGGAATGAAACAAGATATTCGGTCCAAGTCTCGTAAGTCTGCTATCAGCGAGGACGAGAAAAAAAGTACATAGAACAGGGGATACAAAAAGCCCAGCAAGCCTTTATTATGAACACCAAAGAGATCGTAGGCGGTTCACGTTAAACTGTTTCATCGATATAAACATGACATAGGGGAACACGAGGGCGATAGCCGTAAGCGGGCCACCGATCCTATATGGTCAGTCAAAACTTACAACATAGATAAAGTGGATATGAAAGCCGACGAACCTAACTTATACTACTTGAGGGGTGGGCCGGGTAGGGGGTTTGTAAGAGAAGAATTATTGATCGTACCGTACGGCACAGTGTTACCTCCTACCAACACAAAGTAGGCATAGTAATTACCGCCAACTTTTTTGTAGTAGGGGTAATAGTAGCAAAAGCTAATGACCCAACCAAAGCCTTATTTAGTAAATAAGGCTTTGTAGAGACATTTCTTGAAAGTGGTCCAGAACTGTCATTCCCTATACTACTATTCTAATAATAACAATGTCAGATTTCGAGTTGCAGTAACCTGAAGAATGTCACATGTATCACACGTCAGTGATGTTATATCATAGTAACTGCACATCTAGGTCTTTAAAGAAACCACGAACAAATAGTCTTCTGTCTCATGAGTATGAGGAGAAGGAAAACCCCGTACCCTCATTCTCACGCAACAAATGTGTCTCACTCGACTCATGGTGCTGTGACAAGGTTGGATGTGATTCATCATTCAGCATAATAGAAACACTTGTTCAAAGAGAGAGGTAATGTATAGATATAACCTGAAGGAAAAAGTCATTTACCTGCCGTTGAGTCTCCACCTGAAAAGAACATGAATGTACACAGGATTAGTCCGACAATTTCAATGATAACAATGTCAGAAGATTTCGAGTTGCAGTAACCTGAAGAATGTCACATGTATCACACGTCAGTGATGTTATATCATAGTAACGGCCCATCTAGGTCTTTAAAGAAAAAACGAACAAATAGTCTTCTTTCTCATGAGTATGAGGAGAAGGAAAACCCCGTACCCTCATTCTCACGCAACACATGTGTCTCACTCGACTCATGGTGCTGTGACAAGGTGGGATGTGATTTATCATTCAGCATAATAGAAACACTTGTTCAAAGAGAGAGGTAATGTATAGACATAACCTGAAGGAAAATGTCATTTACCTGCCGTTGAGTCTCGACCTGAAAAGAACATGAAAGTACACAGGATTAGTCCGACAATTTCAATGATAACAATGTCAGAAGATTTCCAGTTTCAGCAACCTGAAGGCTGGCATATGTACCACACGTCAGCGATGTTATATCATACTAACTGCAAATCCAGGGCTTTAAACAACCCATCAACAAATGTTCGCTTTTCTGATAAGTATGATGAGAGGGAAAGCATCATACCCTCATTCTGACGAAACAAATGTGTTACTGTCGACTCATGGACCTGTGACAAGGTTGGATGTGGTTTGGAACTCATCGTAATAGAAATACTTCGTAAGAGAGAGTACTAATGTATAGGTATAATATGAAAGAAGAAATCACTTACGTGGCGTTGAGCCTCGACCTGAAAAGAACATGAAAGTACACAGGATTAGTCCGACAATTCCAATAACAACAATGTCAGATTTCGAGTTTCAGCAACCTGAAGGCTGTCACATGTATCACACACCAGCGATGATATATCATAATAACGGCCCATCTAGGGCTTTAAACAAACCACGAACAAATAGTCTTCTTTCTCATGAGTATGAGGAGAAGGATAACCCCGTACCCTCATTCTCACATAACAAATGTGTCACACTCGACTCATGGTACTGTGACAAGGTGGGATGTGATTTATCATTCAGCATAATAGAAACACTTGTTCAAAGAGAGAGGTAATGTATAGATATAACCTGAAGGAAAAAGTTATTTACCTGCCGTTGAGTCTCGACCTGAAAAGAACATGAAAGTACACAGGATTAGTCCGACAATTTCAATGATAACAATGTCAGAAGATTTCCAGTTTCAGCAACCTGAAGGCTGGCATATGTACCACACGTCAGCGATGTTATATCATACTAACTGCAAATCCAGGGCCCGCTTGCACAGAGCAATCTTAGTTACAATCAATCTTCGGCCCCTACAATCAACTTTACAATCACCATACAATTGCCCTAATCCACATGCACAAAGACGATCTTAAGACAGCACGGATTTAAGATCGCGATCTTAACTAAGATCGAACTCTTCAACGTTGGAGGTAGAAATTTCTTAAACTCGACTCCTGTCTACAGTTGACTTCAAGTGCGCATAGCATGCAGCGCAAATAAAACGTGGAACTGGTTACTGCACGCAAATGACACCCCTTCCTTAATCGCACCTTGCAGATTTTTCATGAAAACAAAACAAAACCCCCCAAAACCCCAACCCACAAATCTTTGAAGGAAATGATAACGTTGAAGAAGGAAGCGATAACATGGAACGTAACATGTATAATCACTCGTACCTCAGGGGTTAATCTCTAATTTTTCTACATTCTAATTTTTTATGAACTAGACATGATACTGCAACCACAGAAATATCATGTTTTATGCAAGTATTGAAATACAAACAAATACGTTAACAAATTGGGTCTCGAGTTATTGACCTAATAATCATGAAATAAAAGATAGCACATAAATATAATTTCCTTATGACATAACGCCTAAATGTACCATGATTTGTCAGTGGCTGTCAGTTGAACATAGTTTGGCATCTTGTAGGTGTTATTTGGAGTAAAATCCCAAATATATCCCACAAGCATTAGATTTGTAAAGATATGAAAGTGTGACATGACTTTGGGAGTGATGTGGAAAATTCATAGCAGGGAAATATGAAAACGTAACTTATTTCGTGTGTGTTGTATGTGTTGTTGAATGCTCATCCACAGTATATTAATTACTTTATGATATTTTGTTGATAATTATTTTTTCGTTTTGTTAAAAAAAGGTTTTATGCAAATTTCACATACCCCAGCAAGTGTATTTTTCCCGTTTGAAGAATACTTATTTAAAGTGCATAGTTTACAACTCTTGTCTCGTCAGATTCAATTTTTACAACTAGAAAAAAACATAATTCTGCACGTTATCCAACTGTAGATTATTTCAATGATAAACTAAGACAAAATCATTAACCGAAAAGAAACACGTGGAGATCTGTTCTGTCACAACAGATCATGCATTGTATTTAGGCATGGCAGATTTTACGGCAACGGCATAATCTGCAAAGGGAAACCACTCCCATCTTGCGTAAAAACTAAAATTAGCTGCCCTTGAGTCATTGAAAAGGTCATGGCCACTGCTGATCGCATGCAGACACCTTTCGTTACTATCCTTTCCTTGTTTATCAAATAGGTATGGTGTTCATACTTTTTCCAACACTGAATCGGGTGAGAATTGTACTCAATGATATCGACTCGATAACGATATTGTTCACTACCGCAAATAACGATATTTCAAACGTTGAATCGATGTTGCATTCTCCGTGTTGTTGAAGTGTCGAGGCGAATCATACAGTTTTATGCAATATAAAAGCAATCCCCAAACGCAAAGCTAATTATTTGCGTGAAACTGACAACAACTTGAACGCCATTTTGCTACTGACTACAATGATCTTAGCTCCTTACAATTGGTTCCGACCAATTGTAAGTTTTGATTGTAACTTACAATGATCTTAGCCTGCAATCGCTTTGTGCAAGTGGATGGCGACCGTAGCCGAAGCCTAAGATCGCGATCTTAAGGATTTACAATAATTGTAGCTCTAAGATCGTTTTGTGCAAGTGGACCCAGGGCTTTAAACAACCCATCAACAAATGTTCGCTTTTCTGATAAGTATGTTGAGAGAGAAAGCATCATACCCTCATTCTGACGAAACAAATGTGTTACTGTCGACTCATGGACCTGTGACAAGGTTGGATGTGGTTTGGAACTCATCGTAATAGAAATACTTCGTAAGAGAGAGTACTAATGTATAGGTATAATATGAAAGAAGAAATCACTTACGTGGCGTTGAGCCTCGACCTGAAAAGAACATGAAAGTACACAGGATTAGTCCGACAATTCCAATAACAACAATGTCAGATTTCGAGTTTCAGCAACCTGAAGGCTGTCACATGTATCACACACCAGCGATGATATATCATAATAACTGTCCATCTAGGGCTTTGAACAGGCCACGAACAAATAGTCTTCTTTCTCATGAGTATGTGGAGAAGGAAAACCCCGTACCCTCATTCTCACATAACAAATGTGTCTCACTCGACTCATGGTGCTGTGACAAGGTGGGATGTGATTTATCATTCACCATAGTAGAAAGACGTGTTCAAAGAGAGAGGTAATGTATAGATATAACCTGAAGGAAAAAGTCATTTACCTGCCGTTGAGACTGGACCTGAAAAGAACATGAAAGTATACAGTATGAGTCCCATAATTCGAACGATTGCAGTGTCAGAAGATTTCGAGTTTCGGCAACCTGAAGGCTGTTATGTGTACCACACGTCAGCGATGTTATATCATAGTAACTGCCCATCTAGGGCTTTAAAGAACCCATCAACAAATGTTCGCTTTTCTGATAAGTATGTGGAGAGGGAAACTATCATACCCTCATTCTGACGAAACAAATATGTAACTGTCGACTCATGGTGCTGTGACAAGGTTGGATCTGATTTATCATTCAGCATAATAGAAACACTTGTTCAAAGAGAGAGGTAATGTTTAGATATAACCTGAAGGAAAAAGTCATTTACCTGCCGTTGAGTCTCGACCTGGAAAGAACATGAAAGTATACAGTATGAGTCCGATAATTCCAATAATAACAATGTCAGATTTTGAGCATTAGCAACCTGAAGGCTGTCACATGTATCACACACCAGCGATGATTTATCATAACAAACAGCCCATCTAGGGCTTTAAACAAGAAACGAACAAATAATCTTCTTTCCCACGAGTGTGTGGAAAAAGAAAACACCGTACCCACATTATGACGTACCAAATGTGTCTCTGTCGACTCATGGTGCTGTGACATGGTTGGATGTCATTTAGAACTCATCGTAATAGAAATACTTCTTAAGAGAGAGTACTAATGTATAGGTATAAAATGAAGGAAGAAATCACTTACGTGGTGTTGGGTCTCGACCTGAAAAGAACATAAAAGTACACAGGATTATTCCAATAATTCGAATGACAACAATGTCAGATTTCGAGTTTCAGCAACATGAAGGCTGTCACATGTATCAAACACTAGCGATGTTATATCATAATTACGGTCCATCTAGGGCTTTAAACAAGCCACGAACAAATAGTCTTCTTTCTCATGAGGATGTGGAGAAGGAAAACCCCGTACCCTCATTCTGACGAAACAAATGTGTAACTGTCAACTCATGGTGCTGTGACAAGGTTGGATGTGATTTATCATTCAGCATAATAGAAACACTTGTTCAAGGAGAGAGGTAATGTATAGATATAACCTGAAGGAAAAAGTCATTTACCTGCCGTTGAGTCTCGACCTGGAAAGAACATAAAAGTATACAGTATGAGTCCAAAAACTCGAACGATAGCAATGTCAGAGGATTTCGAGTTTCAGCAACCTGAAGGCTGTTATATGTACCACACGTCAGCGATGTTATATCATAGTAACTGCCCATCTAGGGCTTTAAACAACCCATCAACAAATGTTCGCTTTTTTGATAAGTATGTTGAGAGGGAAAGCATCATACCCTCATTCTGACGAAACAAATGTGTAACTGTCGACTCATGGTGCTGTGACAAGGTTGGATGTGATTTAGAACTCATCGTAATAGAAATACTTCTTAAGAGAGAGTACTAATGTATAGGTATAATATGAAAGAAGAAATCACTTACGTGGTGTTGAACCCCGACCTGAAAAGAACATGAAAGTACACAGGATTAGTCCGACAATTGCAATAACAACAATGTCAGATTTCGAGTTTCAGCAACCTGAAGACTGTCACATGTATCACACACCAGCGATGATTTATCATAATAACGGCCCATCTTCTGGTTTAAACAAACCACGAACAAATAGTCTTCTTTCTCATGAGTATGTGGAGAAGGAAAACCCCGTACCCTCATTCTCACGCAACAAATGTGTCTTTCTCGACTCATGGTACTGTGACAAGGTTGGATGTGATTTATCATTCAGGATAATAGAAACACTTGTTCAAAAAGAGAGGTAATATATACATATAACCTGAAGGAAAAAGTCATTTACCTTCCGTTGAGTCTCTACCTGAAAAGAACATAAAAGTATACAGTATGAATCCGATAATTCGAATGATAACAATGTCAGAAGATTTCGAGTTTCAGCAACCTGAAGGCTGTCACATGTATCACACACCAGCGATGTTATATCATAATAACGGCCCATCTAGGTCTTCAAACAAACCACGAAGAAATAGTCTTCTTTCTCATGAGGATGTGGAGAAGGAAAACCCCGTACCCTCATTCTCACATAACAAATGTGTCTCTGTCGACTCATGGTCCTGTGACAAGGTTGGATGTGATTCATCATTCAGGATAATAGAAACACTTGTTCAAAAAGAGAGGTAATGTATAGATATAACCTGAAGGAAAAAGTCATTTACCTGCCGTTGAGTCTCGACCTGGAAAGAACATAAAAGTATACAGTATGAGTCCGATAATTCGAACGATAGCAATGTCAGAGGATTTCGAGTTTCAGCAACCTGAAGGCTGTTATATGTACCACACGTCAGCGATGTTATATCATAGTAACTGCCCATCTAGGGCTTTAAAGAACCCATCAACAAATGTTCGCCTTTCTGATAAGTATGTTGAGAGGGAAAGCATCATACCCTCATTCTGACGAAACAAATGTGTAACTGTCGACTCATGGTGCTGTGACAAGGTTGGATGTGATTTAGAACTCATCGTAATAGAAATACTTCTTAAGAGAGAGTACTAATGTATAGGTATAATATGAAAGAAGAAATCACTTACGTGGTGTTGAGCCTCGACCTGAAAAGAACATGAAAGTACACAGCATTAGTCCGACAATTGCAATAACAACAATGTCAGATTTCGAGTTTCAGCAACCTGAAGACTGTCACATGTATCACACACCAGTGATGATTTATCATAATAACGGCCCATCTTCTGGTTTAAACAAACCACGAACAAATAGTCTTCTTTCTCATGAGGATGTGGAGAAGGAAAACCCCGTACCCTCATTCGCACGCAACAAATGTGTCTTTCTCGACTCATGGTACTGTGACAAGGTTGGATTTGATTTATCATTCAGCATAATAGAAACACTTGTTCAAAAAGAGAGGTAATGTATAGATATAGCCTGAAGGAAAAAGTCATTTACCTTCCGTTGAGTCTCTACCTCAAAAGAACATAAAAGTATACAGTATGAGTCCGATAATTCGAATGATAACAATGTCAGAAGATTTCGAGTTTCAGCAACCTGAAGGCTGTCACATGTATCACACACCAGAGATGTTATATCATAATAACGGCCCATCTAGGTCTTCAAACAAACCACGAACAAATAGTCTTCTTTCTCATGAGGATGTGGAGAAGGAAAACCCTGTACCCTCATTCTCACATAACAAATGTGTCTCTGTCGACTCATGGTACTGTGACAAGGTTGGATGTGATTTATCATTCAGGATAATAGAAACACTTGTTCACAAAGAGAGGTAATGTATAGATATAGCCTGAAGAAAAAAGTCATTTACCTTCCGTTGAGTCTCTACCTCAAAAGAACATAAAAGTATACAGTATGAGTCCGATAATTCGAATCAAAACAATGTCAGAAGATTTCGAGTTGCAGCAACCTGAAGGCTGTCACATGTATCACACACCAGTGATGTTATATCATAATAACGGCCCATCTAGGTCTTCAAACAAACCACGAACAAATAGTCTTCTTTCTCATGAGGATGTGGAGAAGGAAAACCCCGTACCCTCATTCTCACATAACAAATGTGTCTCTGTCGACTCATGGTACTGTGACAAGGTTGGATGTGATTTATCATTCAGGATAATAGAAACACTTGTTCACAAAGAGAGGTAATGTATAGATATAGCCTGAAGAAAAAAGTCATTTACCTTCCGTTGAGTCTCTACCTCAAAAGAACATAAAAGTATACAGTATGAGTCCGATAATTCGAATGATAACAATGTCAGAAGATTTCGAGTTGCAGCAACCTGAAGGCTGTCACATGTATCACACACCAGTGATGTTATATCATAATAACGGCCCATCTAGGTCTTCAAACAAACCACGAACAAATAGTCTTCTTTCTCATGAGGATGTGGAGAAGGAAAACCCTGTACCCTCATTCTCACATAACAAATGTGTCTCTGTCGACTCATGGTACTGTGACAAGGTTGGATGTGATTTATCATTCAGGATAATAGAAACACTTGTTCACAAAGAGAGGTAATGTATAGATATAGCCTGAAGAAAAAAGTCATTTACCTTCCGTTGAGTCTCTACCTCAAAAGAACATAAAAGTATACAGTATGAGTCCGATAATTCGAATCAAAACAATGTCAGAAGATTTCGAGTTGCAGCAACCTGAAGGCTGTCACATGTGTCACACACCAGCGATGTTATATCATAATAACGGCCCATCTAGGTCTTCAAACAAACCACGAAGAAATAGTCTTCTTTCTCATGAGGATGTGGAGAAGGAAAACCCCGTACCCTCATTCTCACATAACAAATGTGTCTCTGTCGACTCATGGTACTGTGACAAGGTTGGATGTGATTTATCATTCAGCATAATAGAAACACTTGTTCAAAAAGAGAGGTAATGTATAGATATAACCTGAAGGAAAAAGTCATTTACCTTCCGTTGAGTCTCTACCTGAAAAGAACATAAAAGTATACAGTATGAGTCCGATAATTCGAATGATAACAATGTCAGAAGATTTCGAGTTTCAGCAACCTGAAGGCTGTCACATGTATCACAAACCAGCGATGTTATATCATAATAACGGCCCATCTAGGTCTTCAAACAAACCACGAACAAATAGTCTTCTTTGTCATGAGCATGTGGAGAAGGAAAACCCCGTACCCTCATTCTCACGCAACAAATGTGTCTCTGTCGACTCATGGTACTGTGACAAGGTTGGATTTGATTTATCATTCAGCATAATAGAAACACTTGTTCAAAAAGAGAGGTAATGTATAGATATAACCTGAAGGAAAAAGTCATTTACCTTCCGTTGAGTCTCGACCTGAAAAGAACATAAAAGTATACAGTATGAGTCCGATATTTCGAATGATAACAATGTCAGAAGATTTCGAGTTTCAGCAACCTGAAGGCTGTCACATGTATCACACACCAGTGATGTTATATCATAATAACGGCCCATCTAGGTCTTCAAACAAACCACGAACAAATAGTCTTCTTTCTCATGAGTATGTGGAGAAGGAAAACCCCGTACCCTCATTCTCACATTACAAATATGTCTCTGTCGACTCATGGTACTGTGACAAGGTTGGATGTGATTTATCATTCAGCATAATAGAAACACTTGTTCAAAAAGAGAGGTAATGTATAGATATAACCTGAAGGAAAAAGTCATTTACCTGCCGTTGAGTCTCGACCTGAAAAGAACATAAAAGTATACAGTATGAGTCCGATAATTCGAATGATAACAATGTCAGAAGATTTCGAATTTCGGCAACCTGAAGGCTGTCATATGTACCACACGACAGCGATGTTATATCATAGTAACTTTCCATCTAGGGATTTAAAGAACCCATCAATAAATCTTCGCTTTTCTGATAAATATGTGGAGAGGGAAACCATCATACCCTCATTCTGACGAAACAAATGTGTAACTGTCGACTCATGGTGCTGTCACAAGGTTGGATCTGATTCATCATTCAGCATAATAGAAACACTTGTTCAAGGAGAGAGGTAATGTATAGATATAACCTGAAGGAAAAAGTCATTTACCTGCCGTTGAGTCTCGACCTGAAAAGAACATAAAAGTATAGAGTTTGAGTCCGATTATTCGAATGATAACAATATCAGAAGATTTCAAGTTTCAGCAACCTGAAGGCTGTTATATGTACCACACGTCAGCGATGTTATATCATAGTAACTGCCCATCTAGGGCTTTAAACAACCCATCAACAAATGTTCGCTTTTCTGATAAGTATGTTGAGAGGGAAAGCATCATACCCTCATTCTGACGAAACAAATATGTAACTGTCGACTCATGGTACTGTGACAAGGTTGGATGTGATTTAGAACTCATCGTAATAGAAATACTTCTTAAGAGAGAGTACTAATGTATAGGTATAATATGAAAGAAGAAATCACATACCTGGTGTTGAGCCTCGACCTAAAAAGAACATGAAAGTACACAGGATTAGTCCGACAATTCCAATCATAACAATGTCAGATTTCGAGTTTCAGCAACCTTAAGGCTGTCACATGTATCACACACCAGCGATGATTCATCATAACAAACAGCCCATCTTTTGGTTTAAACAAGCCACCAACAAATAATCTTCTTTCCCACGAGTGTGTAGAACAAGAAAACACCGTACCCACATTATGACGTACCAAATGTGTCTCTGTCGACTCATGGTGCTGTGGCATGGTTGGATGTCATTTAGAACTCATCGTAATAGAAATACTTCTTAAGAGAGAGTTCTAATGTATAGGTATAAAATGAAGGGAGAAATCACTTACGTGGTGTTGGGTCTCGACCTGAAAAGAACATGAAAGTACACAGGATTATTCCAATAATTCGAATGACAACAATGTCAGATTTCGAGTTTCAGCAACATGAAGGCTGTCACATGTATCAAACACTAGCGATGTTATATCATAATTACGGCTCATCTAGGCCTTTAAACAAACCACGAACAAATAGTCTTCTTTCTCATGAGCATGTGGAGAAGGAAAACCCCGTACCCTCATTCTCACGCAACAAAGGTGTCTCTGTCGACTCATGGTACTGTGACAAGGTTGGATGTGATTTATCATTCAGGATAATAGAAACACTTGTTCAAAGAGAGAGATAATGTATAGATATAACCTGAAGGAAAAAGTCATTTACCTGCCGTTGAGTCTCGACCTGAAAAGAACATAAAAGTATACAGTATGAGTCCGATAATTCGAATGATAACAATGTCAGAAGATTTCGAGTTTCAGCAACCTGAAGGCTGTTATATGTACCACACGTCAGCGATGTTATATCATAGTGACTGCCCATCTAGGCCTTTCAACAACCCATCAACAAATGTTCGTTTTTCTGAAAAGTATGTGGAGAGCGAAAGCATCATACCCTGATTCTGACGAAACAAATGTGTAACTGTCGACTCATGGTCCTGTGACAAGGTTGGATGTGATTTAGAACTCATCGTAATAGAAATACTTCTTAAGAGAGAGTACTAATGTATAGGTATAATATGAAAGAAGAAATCACATACTTGGTGTTGAGCCTCGACCTGAAAAGAACATGAAAGTACACAGTATTACTCTGATAATTCCAATGACAACAATGTCAGATTTCGAGTTTCAGCAACCTGAAGGCTGTCACATGTATCACACACTAGCGATGATTTATCATAACAAACAGCCCATCTTTTGGTTTAAACAAGCCACCAACAAATAATCTTCTTTCCCACGGGTGTGTAGAAAAAGAAAACACCGTACCCACATTATGACGTACCAAATGTGTCTCTGTCGACTCATGGTGCTGTGAGAAGGTTGGATGTGATTTACAACTCATCGTAATAGAAATACTTCTTAAGAGAGAGTTCTAATGTATAGGTATAAAATGAAGGAAGAAATCACTTACGTGGTGTTGGGTCTCGACCTGAAAAGAACATAAAAGTACACAAGATTATTCCAATAATTTGAATGATAACAATGTCAGATTTCGAGTTTCAGCAACATGAAGGCTGTCACATGTATCACACACTAGCGATGTTATATCATAATTACGGCCCATCTAGGCCTTTAAACAAACCACGAACAAATAGTCTTCTTTCTCATGAGTATGTGGAGAAGGAAAACCCCGTACCCTCATTCTCACGCAACAAATGTGTCTCTGTCGACTCATGGTACTGTGACAAGGTTGGATGTGATTTATCATCTAGCATAATAGAAACACTTGTTCAAAAAGAGAGATAATGTATAGATATAACCTGAAGGAAAAAGTCATTTACCTGCCGTTGAGTCTCGACCTGAAAAGAACATAAAAGTATACAGTATGAGTCCGATAATTCGAATGATAACAATGTAAGACGATTTCGAGTTTCGGCAACCTGAAGGCTGTCATATGTACCACACGTCAGCGATGTTATATCATAGTAACTGCCCATCTAGGGCTTTAAACAACCCATCAACAAATAATCTTTTCCCGGTAAGTGTGGGTAGAGAAGGAAAGCATCATACCCTCATTCTGACCAAACAAATGTGTAACTGTCGAGTCCTGGTGCTGTGACAATTTTGGATGTGATTTAGAACTCATCGTAATAGAAATACTTCTTAAAATAGTGTACCAATGTATAGGTATAATATGAAAGAAGAAATCACTTACGTGGTGTTGAGCCTCGACCTAAAAAGAACATGAAGGTACACAGTATTAATCCGATAATTAGAATGATAACAATGTCAGATTTCGAGTTTCAGCAACCGGAAGGCTGTCACATGTACCACACACCAGCGATGATATATCATAATAACGGCCCAACTCACGTAATAATTGTGTTAGAGCTCTCTTAATAGAAATACTTCTTAAGAGAGCTGTGTTATGTGTAGAAATAATATGAAGGAAGAAAGTGCGTACCTAGTGTTGAGCCACCATCTGAAAAGAACATGAAAGTACATAGTATTAGCCCGATTATTCAGATGATAACAATTTCAGAAGGGTTCGAATTCTTGAACCTTTACGATTGGCATAATGCCATTTCAGAAGATTTTAGTTCACATTGAAAAATTGTCCCGTGTAGTAGATTCCGAGCAGAAATAGTAGTGACTTGTCTGGTAGATTAAAGCAAGCCACGAACAAATAATGTTCCCTCCGATGCCTCTGTGGACACTGAAAACGCTGTAACCTGATTCTCACTTAACTAATGTGTGTCTCTGTCGTCTCTAATGGTGCGGCCACAAGGTTAGATCTGCTTTATCAGGCAACGTAATAGAAATACTTGTTAACAGAGAGTAGTAATGTAGAATTATTATATAATATGAAGAAAGAAATCACGATCTCAAAAATACATGAAAGTACTCAGTGTTCTTCCCATAATTGGCCTTATAGCAATTTCTCGAGATTTGTTGATTTACAATATTAAAAAGTATCTTATGTTTTCTTTTGATCATTTAGTAATGGGTACCTAAGAATTAATCATATAATAATTTGTGACGTAGAGTTCTGATGCATATATAAATATATATATATATATATATGTGTGTGTGTGTGTGTGTGTGCGTGTGTGTGTGCGTGTGTGTGTGTGCGTGTGTGCGTGTGTGCGTGTGTGCGTGCGTGTGTGCGTGTGTGTGTGTGCGTGCGTGTGTGCGTGTGTGTGTGTGTGTGTGCGTGTGTGTGCGTGTGTGTGTGTGTGTGCGTGTGCGTGTGTGTGTGACGAAAGTACTGAATATACAGGACGAAAGTACTTGCCAGACTTTGGGCTGCCGTCTGAAAGAACAATATTTTATGAAAGTGCGTAATATTACCCCCGTACTTGGCCTAATTACATTTTCAGAAAATTGAGTTATTTACTATATCAAAAGTATCACACGTATTCATATTATAATATTGTATATGACATCTAAGAATTACTTGTTGATAAAGAGAACTGGTATGTAGCACGAAAGCGCTTGGCAGGCGTTGGACAGCACTCACATACATTTTTATATCAATGCTTGCGTCTAGCCTAACAGTTGGCAGAAAGACAATATTTAAGGGGATTAACCTAATCCATCAGGAGGATTTATACAATATTTTCATAAAAAGGTTTTTTCAGTTCATCTGGAAAGATAAAAGAGACAAAGTTAAAAGAATTGGTGGTATACTTGCCCCAGATTTACAACATGTTATAGCAGCTCAAAAACTTATCTGATCCAGATTGTCTTAGAAAAACAGTGTTACCAAGTATTTCAAATGTCTCTTGAGTTGATCTCATTTAGAGTATTACAACAATAACATACGCATTTGATGGAAAAGGTATTTATTATTATTTGACAAGGGAGTGATATTTATTAATGATTTCATGAACGACTCCTGTAGCATCTCCAGCTTAGGTGAATGTCAGTTAAAACCTGATATGCAAATTGATGTTTAGAGATAGCAAGACTAAAATCAGCAATTTTAAAATACACTGAAAGACAGGCAGGAAAACTGATGTGTTCTTTTCTCCTTTTAATTTGAAATGTCTGTTAATATCAACGAAATGTTGTAAATCCTTTTATGTAATCTTGTGTGACATAAAATGCCATAAGACACATAATGAAAATGAACTCGTGAATTTTCATCATGTTTTAACTTACAATGGTTTCAATTCAAAATATTAAACAAGATTTTTGCAAAAAAAATAAACATCTCAGCTAAAATACATGGATTCTCCTTTGTCCGAGATTTCGTGCTAAGGTACCTAAAGCAATATTATCCATTAGCTTTGTGATTGTGAACACGTCAAAAGAACATGGGAAAAGATTGGAAACTGATTGACTCAATGTAATTTCTGAAGGCACAATGTCTTTTTTCAAATGAATGAAATATATAATCTTTGGATTGGGGGCTATGGCTGGGGTGAATAACAACCTCCTTAAATGCAACGTGTTTGCTTGTAAACCGATCAATTTTCACATGTAGCAGAAACAAAATCAAAACCAAACTCTCGCCGTATAAAATGTGAAATTGCGAATTATTACGACGAAGCTTCTTAAATTTTCAAAATGCCTGTTTTCATCCTCTTATAGATACTGGTCATCTTTCTATACTCTAAACTCTCAACGTTTTACATTGAATGATTATGGTGAATTCTTCAGTTTCGCATCTCAATAACTTCTGCTGCAAAATGTCCAACAATATGCTGCTGCAAAACTGTGTCCATTGCTATGCCATGTGATGCATTCCAGACCATACGAACTGTGTACATTGCTGTACCATGTGATGTATTCCTGACCATACGAAATGTGTACATTCCTATGCCATATGATGTATTCTAGACCATAAAAACTGTACATTGCTATACCACGTGATCTATTCCATACTGGAAGAACTGTACATTGCTATACTATGTGATGTATTTCATACTTTAAGACCTGTACATTGTCGTGCCATGTGATGTAGTCTAGACGATAAGAACCGTGTACATTGCTATGCCATGTGATGTATTCCATACTGTAAGAACTGTACATTCCTATGCTATGTGATGTAATCCATACTTTAAGAACTCTAAATTGCTATGAAATTGCTAAGACGATAAGAACTATGTGCGTTGCTATGCCATGTGATGTATTCCATAATCTAAGACCTGTACGTTGCTATACCATGTGATGTATTCCATACCGTCAGAACTATACACTGCTACGTCATGTGATGTAATCCATCCTTTAATAACTGTACTTTGGTATGCCATATCATGTATTCCATACTGGAAGAACTGTACATTACGGTGCCATCTAATGTATTCTAGACCATAAGAACAGTGTACATTGCTATCCCATGTGATGTATTCCAGATCATACGAACTGTCTACATTGCTATGCCATGTGATGTATTCCACACCATAAGAACTGTGTAGATTACTGTACCATGTCATGTATTCCACACCATAAGAACTGTACATTGCAATGCAATGTCGTGTATTCTAAACGATAAGAACTATACTTTAATATGCCATGTGATGTATTCCAGACCATACGAACTGTACATTGCTATGCCATGTGATATACTACAGACCATAAGAACTGTATATTGCTATGCCATGTGGTGTATTCCAGACCATACGGACTGTACATTGCTATGCCATGTGATATATTACAGACCATAAGAACTGTATATTGCTATGCCATGCGATGTATTCCAGACCATAAGAACTGTGTACATTGCTATATCATATGATGTGTTCCAGACGATAAGAACTGTGTGCGTTGCTATGACATGTGATATATTCCATACTGTAAGAACTGTACATTGCTATGCGATGTGATGTATTCCATACTGTCAGAACTGTACATTGCTATGCCATGTGATGTATTCACGACCATACGAACTATGTCCATTGCTATATGTTATGTATTCCCGACCATACTATGTACATTCCTATGCCATGTCATGTATTCCGTACTAAAATAAATGTACATTGGTATGCTATATCATGTATTCCATACTGTAACACGTGTACATTGCTCTGCTATGTGATCTAATCCATACTTTAAGAACTGTACATTGCTATGCCATATCATGTATTCCCGACCATACGAACTGTGTACATTGCTATGCCATGAGATGTCTTCCAGACCATAAGAACTGTACATTTCTATGCCATGTCTTGTATTCTAAACGATAAGAACTGTAAATAAATATGCTATGTGATGTATTTCTGACAATAGGAACTGTGTACATTGTTATGCAATATAACGTTTTCCAGACCAAAAGAACTGTACATTGCTATGCCATGTGGTGTCTTCCAGACCATAAGAACTGTGTACATTGCTATGTCATGTGATGTAATTCATATTTTAAGAACTGTACATTACTATGCCATGTGATGTATTCCAGACGATAAGCACTATGTGCATTGCTATGCCATGCAATCCATTCCATACTGAAAGAAATGTGCATTGGCATGCCATGTGATAAATTCCATACTGTATGAAATCTACATTGCCATATCATATATTCTACACTCTAAGACCTGTACATTGCTGTGCCATGTGATGTATTCCAGACCATAACAACTGTGTACATTCCTGTACCATATGATGTCTTTCAGACCATAAGAACTGTGTACATTACTGTACCATGTGATGTATTCCAGACCAAAGGAGCTGTACATCGTTATGGCATGTGATGTAGTCCAGACCATAAGAACTGCATGCATTGTTATGCAATGTGATGTATTCCAGACTGTAAGAACGGTACATTGCTGTGCCATGTGATGTAATCCATGCTTAAAGAAGTGTACATTGCCATGCCATGTGATGTAGTCCAGACGATATGAACTATGTGCATTGCCATGCCATGTGATGTATTCCATACTGAAAGAACTGTCCATTGCTATACCATCTATGCTATCTGATGTATTCCAGACGATAAGAACTATGTACATTGGTATGCCATGTGGTGTCTTCCAGACCATAAGAACTGTGTACATTGCTATGCCATGTGATGTATTCCACACCATAAGAACTGTACATTGCTATGCCATGTGGTGTATTCTAGGCCATAAGAACTGTGTACATTGTTATGCCATGTCATGTATTCCACACCATAAGAACTGTACATTTCTATGCCATGTGGTGTATTCCAGGCCATAAGAACTGTGTACATTGCAATGCCATGTGATGTATTCCACACCATAAGAACTGTACATTGCTATGCCATGTGGTGTATTCCAGGCCATACGAACTGTGTACATTGCTATGCCATGTGATGTATTCCACACCATAAGAACTGTACATTGCTATGTCATGTGGTGTATTCCAGGCCATACGAACTGTGTACATTGCTATGCCATGTGATGTATTCCACACCACAAGAACTGTACATTGCTATGCCATGTGGTGTATTCCAGGTCATACGAACTGTGTACATTGCTATGTCATATGATGTGTTCAAGACGATAAGAACTGTGTGCGTTGCTATGACATGTGATGTATTCCACTCCATAAGAACCGTACATTGCTATGCCAAGTGGTGTATTCCACACCATAAGAACTGTACATTGCCATGCCATGTGGTGTATTCCAGGTCATACGAACTGTGTACATTGCTATGCCATGTGATGTATTCCACACCATAAGAACTGTACATTGCTATGCCATGTGGTGTATTCCAGGCCATACGAACTGTGTACATTGCTATGTCATATGATGTGTTCCAGGCGATAAGAACTGTGTGCGTTGCTATGACATGTGATGTATTCCACACCATAAGAACTGTACATTGCTATGCCATGTAATGCATTCCACACCATAAGAACTGTACATTGCTATGCCATGTGGTGTATTCCAGGCCATACGAACTGTGTACATTGCTATGTCATATGATGTGTTCCAGACGATAAGAACTGTGTGCGTTGCTATGACATGTGATATATTCCATACTGTAAGAACTGTACATTGCTATGCGATGTGATGTATTCCATACTGTCAGAACTGTACATTGCTATGCCATGTGATGTATTCACGACCATACGAACTATGTCCATTGCTATATGTGATGTATTCCCGACCATACTATGTACATTCCTATGCCATGTCATGTATTCCATACTAAAATACATGTACATTGGTATGCTATATCATGTATTCCATACTGTAACACGTGTACATTGCTCTGCTATGTGATCTAATCCATACTTTAAGAACTGTACATTGCTATGCCATATCATGTATTCCCGACCATACGAACTGTGTACATTGCTATGCCATGAGATGTCTTCCAGACCATAAGAACTGTACATTTCTATGCCATGTCTTGTATTCTAAACGATAAGAACTGTAAATAAATATGCTATGTGATGTATTTCTGACAATAAGAACTGTGTACATTGTTATGCAATATAACGTTTTCCAGACCAAAAGAACTGTACATTGCTATGCCATGTGGTGTCTTCCAGACCATAAGAACTGTGTACATTGCTATGTCATGTGATGTAATTCATATTTTAAGAACTGTACATTACTATGCCATGTGATGTATTCCAGACGATAAGCACTATGTGCATTGCTATGCCATGCAATCCATTCCATACTGAAAGAAATGTGCATTGGCATGCCATGTGATAAATTCCATACTGTAAGAAATCTACATTGCCATATCATATATTCTACACTCTAAGACATGTACATTGCTGTGCCATGTGATGTATTCCAGACCATAACAACTGTGTACATTGCTGTACCATATGATGTCTTTCAGACCATAAGAACTGTGTACATTACTGTACCATGTGATGTATTCCAGACCAAAGGAGCTGTACATCGTTATGGCATGTGATGTAGTCCAGACCATAAGAACTGCATGCATTGTTATGCAATGTGATGTATTCCAGACTGTAAGAACGGTACATTGCTGTGCCATGTGATGTAATCCATGCTTAAAGACGTGTACATTGCCATGCCATGTGATGTAGTCCAGACGATATGAACTATGTGCATTGCCATGCCATGTGGTGTCTTCCAGACCATAAGAACTGTGTACATTGCTATGCCATGTGATGTATTCCATACTGTAAGAACTGTCCATTGCTATACCATCTATGCTATCTGATGTATTCCAGACGATAAGAACTATGTACATTGGTATGCCATGTGGTGTCTTCCAGACCATAAGAACTGTGTACATTGCTATGCCATGTGATGTATTCCACACCATAAGAACTGTACATTGCTATGCCATGTGGTGTATTCTAGGCCATAAGAACTGTGTACATTGCTATGCCATGTGATGTATTCCACACCATAAGAACTGTACATTGCTATACCATGTGGTGTATTCCAGGCCATACGAACTGTGTACATTGCTATGCCATGTAATGTATTCCACACCATAAGAACTGTACATTGCTATGCCATGTGGTGTATTCCAGGCCATAAGAACTGTGTACATTGCTATGCCATGTGATGTATTCCACACCATAAGAACTGTACATTGCTATGCCATGTGGTGTATTGCAGGCCATACGAACTGTGTACATTGCTATGCCATGTGATGTATTCCACACCACAAGAACTGTACATTGCTATGCCATGTGGTGTATTCCAGGCCATACGAACTGTGTACATTGCTATGCCATGTGATGTATTCCACACCACAAGAACTGTACATTGCTATGCCATGTGGTGTATTCCAGGTCATACGAACTGTGTACATTGCTATGTCATATGATGTGTTCCAGACGATAAGAACTGTGTGCGTTGCTATGACATGTGATATATTCCATACTGTCAGAACTGTACATTGCTATGCCATGTGATGTATTCACGACCATACGAACTATGTCCATTGCTATATGTGATGTATTCCCGACCATACTATGTACATTCCTATGCCATGTCATGTATTCCATACTAAAATACATGTACATTGGTATGCTATATCATGTATTCCATACTGTAACACGTGTACATTGCTCTGCTATGTGATCTAATCCATACATTAAGAACTGTACATTGCTATGCCATATCATGTATTCCCGACCATACGAACTGTGTACATTGCTATGCCATGAGATGTCTTCCAGACCATAAGAACTGTACATTTCTATGCCATGTCTTGTATTCTAAACGATAAGAACTGTAAATAAATATGCTATGTGATGTATTTCTGACAATAAGAACTGTGTACATTGTTATGCAATATAACGTTTTCCAGACCAAAAGAACTGTACATTGCTATGCCATGTGGTGTCTTCCAGACCATAAGAACTGTGTACATTGCTATGTCATGTGATGTAATTCATATTTTAAGAACTGTACATTACTATGCCATGTGATGTATTCCAGACGATAAGCACTATGTGCATTGCTATGCCATGCAATCCATTCCATACTGAAAGAAATGTGCATTGGCATGCCATGTGATAAATTCCATACTGTAAGAAATCTACATTGCCATATCATATATTCTACACTCTAAGACCTGTGCATTGCTGTGCCATGTGATGTATTCCAGACCATAACAACTGTGTACATTCCTGTACCATATGATGTCTTTCAGACCATAAGAACTGTGTACATTACTGTACCATGTGATGTATTCCAGACCAAAGGAGCTGTACATCGTTATGGCATGTGATGTAGTCCAGACCATAAGAACTGCATGCATTGTTATGCAATGTGATGTATTCCAGACTGTAAGAACGGTACATTGCTGTGCCATGTGATGTAATCCATGCTTAAAGAAGTGTACATTGCCATACCATGTGATGGAGTCCAGACGATATGAACTATGTGCATTGCCATGCCATGTGGTGTCTTCTAGACCATAAGAACTGTGTACATTGCTATGTAATGTGATGTATTCCATACTGTAAGAACTGTCCATTGCTATACCATCTATGCTATCTGATGTATTCCAGACGATAAGAACTATGTACATTGCTATGCCATGTGACGTAATCCATACTTTAAGAACTGTACATTAGTATGTCATGTGATGTGTTCCAGACCATAAGAACTATGTGCATTGCTATGCCATGTGATGTATTTCAGTCCATAAGAACTATGTACATTGTTATGCCATGTGATGTATTCCATACCTTAAGAACTGTACATTGCTATGCCATGTGATGTATTCCACACCATAATAACTGTACTTTGCTATCCCATGTGATGTATTCGACACTGTAACAACTGTACATTTCTATGCCATGTGGTGTAATCCATACTTTAAGAACTGTACATTGCTATTCCACGTGATGTATTCCAGACCATACAAACTATGTGTATTGGTATGCCATGTGATGTATTCCTTACTGTAAGAACTGTACATTGTTACGCCATGTGATGTATTTCAGAAATAATAAATTTGTGCATTGCTATACCATGTGATATATCCCTTACTGTAAGAACTGTGTACCTTGCTATGTTACGTGATGTATCATTCCATATTGTACACCTTACCAATGGGAAGTAAACAAATATATATATATATATATATATATGTGTGTGTGTGTGTGTGTGTGTGTGTATATGTGTGTGTGTGTATGTATATATATATATATATATATATATATATATATATATATATATATATATATATATATATATATATATATATATATATATATATATTTTTATTTCATGGGATTTCAAGATTTACTACAATAAAAAGTGTCACGCGTACTGAACATCGGGTTTTTAAACGATCCATTGACAAATAACGACGTTTCAAAGCATATCGGGACAGTGAAATCCCGCCAATCGAAAAAATGGATCGTGATTTTCACTTAACCATTCTGTGTCTCTGTCAACTGATGGTGCTGCGGCAAGGATGGATATCGTATAGCAGTAAGTATTTGAGAATTAATTGTTGACAAAGAGTACTGACGTATTGGTGGAATATAGAGGACGAAAGCACCTGCTAGGCGTTGGCATAATAACAATATTTCAGAACATCTCGATGATTTACCACATTAAAAACTGTTTGGATATCATCTTATAGTTAAACGAATCCATGAAAATAAATTATCCATTTATACACAGATCGTGACATAGTAAGTTCATACTAACTTACCTAACCTTCTGTAGTATCGAAATCTCGATTCTCCGACACAGGGATTCCATTGATCTTGCGTCCGACACTTTAAGGTCAGACTGCTGTAGGAATACGACGAACACACATTGTCGCTGATGCAGATGACTGCACAGGCAATGACACTGACTGTGTCTTCATGCTGCTCGTGAACGTTGCTCTTACAGATTTCACTAGTAAAGTTGGAGCTTTTGATGATTCTGCTGAATCTACTACCTCTGACAATGTTGCTGTAGACTAACACCTTCACGAGGACACCCCAGATGCATGAGGAAAAACGCATTTCAACGAGGAAAGATCTTCGACACTATATTCTGTAACAAAAACAGTACATTGGGATCCAAACTGACTAATTTCAGTACTAGACAAGGCTATTAACTATTCGGATGAGTTGAATACAGAATGACAATATTAAAGCTTCAACTCACGGCAGATCTTCAGAGTACCATCTACTAAATATTGTGTGGAGGTTCTTGGAACATATATATATTGTTTTGTTTTCTGTTAAAAAGGCTTACATAATGACTTTGACTGGACTGACATCTTGGATCCGACATTAAACATTAAACGTGGTACAACACTAACAGGGAAACATTTCGGTTTGTTTTTATAATTCATTTAGAACTGGCATGACAAGCATCATAAGTGCTAGGTGAACGTGTTTCTTTGTTACGGAATACGGTTTCATGTCGTTTCTGTACAGTGTGACTGACACCATTGTAATGAGGATCTGGAAACTATTACATTGTATTTACGCTCACCTGACATCGATGTTTCAAGACCGCCCGAGGACTCAGCTACAATGATCTGACCTACCACTCGTCTATATTCATCTGTCAACAAGTTCTAGCAATCTTCAATCCTTGCATCCGTTTACCAGAAGGCTTTGACACATTTATATTATCTATTTGAGCTCTGTCAGTCATTGTAACCGTTTTATTCAATACATCAATGAATATAGACTTGTTTGTGTAGTATTGTTCTGGTTTAAAGGGGATTCACACGACGGTGCCATTTTTTTTTTTTTTTTTTTTTGGGGGGGGGGGGGGGGGGGGTTGCCTACAAGATTGTTATGCGTAAGAATGTTCTGTCCCGAGCTCGTCCGGGATAGAATGTATTTGGCATTTGAGATTTATTGTGAAATTGAATGAATGAATGAATGAATGAATGAATGAATGAATGAATGAATGAATGAATGAATGAATGAATTTCGCGAATCAGATATCTTCACATCTCTGAATCACAGACCTGCAATGAGGAAATTTCGGATTCTGAAAATTGTGTACATGTTGAATCACTATTTTGATGAGGAAGGTTTTGCGCCTGGAGTTTTTGAATAGTTGGTGGAATGTACAGACCAGTTGAAAATAAAAAATAGAATTGAAAAGGATGGAAATAGAATAAGAAATGGAAAGAGATAGAAATTGGAAATTGGCACGGAAAACTCATCTCAGCCCTCCAATTCTACCACTACTGACATTGCAAGGCATGCTAGACTGGTACCCACATTTTATGACAAATATTTTCTACATTTTGAAAAATTTCCTCAAGTGTCTATGGAGTCATGGACTATGCTACTGAAAATGGTAAAGCTCAGGATGCTTATTCAGCCTTGTCAATAATGCAAAGCTCAGACTATGACCTTGTCAAGAATACACTTGTGAAAGTTTATGTGCTTAGTGCCTGAGACTTATCGTCAGAAGTTCAGAAATGCTCATAGAGGGACAATGAGACTTTTCAAGAATTGTTTGATAGGAGGTGTGGGTCAAAGGAAGTCACAAATTTTGATGATTTGAGACAGACAGACAGACAGACTGACAGACTGATTTATTAATACTGCAGGCCATGTGACCTAGGGTACAATTACACCACAACATAGTATTTTTCCAGGTGGATTTGATATGAAGAATAAACTAATAATTAAGAACGGCGTGCTTCAAATACATGCTTTAAATATAATCTTAGACATTTGATTGTTTGTGGATTTTGTGAACAAATAAGTTTGATTAAGTTATATTTGTTTGGCACAAAAGAGGCTAACCATGGTAAATATTTCGTTCGGAGTGCAGAATATTTTGGACAGGTAAATAGTATGCGGACTTCATCTTCGATGTAGAGATCCATACCATACTCACAGCAGATGTTATAGTCGCAATGTCGTTTCTCCTTCCTTTATGTATTTACCTTCAGATTGATCAATGCTATTCTAAATTTACAAAATGCACGTACCAAAGACTTGTCTTCAAGACAAGTAATATATCTTTCTGTGTTAAAATCAGCTTTAAATCTCGAGTATAACGACAGAAAACTTGAGGCAGAAATAGATAAATGCCAATCCTGGATAAAGATATCCTGTAGCCTTTGTCTGAATGTGCTGATGAATAGCTTTTCATCACCAATTTGTTGTGACAACCAAGTCCATGCAAAACCCGTTGAAAAGAGCAGAGATCTGACCTCCGAAACACAGTTATGTCTTCCATTATCATCTAGAGATTTGAGAACAAGATAGCTCTGCTTTGGGTATTTAAAGGTGTCCATTTGCAACAGTGTCAACCAGTATTTGATTACTCTCATTCTGGTATACACAAATACACTGCAGCGACCTGTTTCACTCAATATTGCTTTCTTTGATGCAAATTTCCCAACGGATAGGAATCGTTTCAGGTACGAAGTGTGGACCTTTTCAATTACTTCATTGTACATTGTTACCCATATCTCGGAGCCATACAGGAGGATTGGTAAAATTTTGCAGTCGAATATATTCATTGCTGTGGAGAACGTCATAAATAGCTGGTACACTGGCCTTAATTCCTTCGATGCCTGTGATGCCAAATTGTTACATGCAGCTGACCACTATAACCTAGATGAGAATAGTAGACCAATATATTTGTAGTATGTTGTGCACCCCAGTTGTTCGCCAGTATAGAACCACTCCTCATCCTTATGTATAAGTCCACCATTACGAAAAAGAGTATGGTTGATTTATTTATATTGACAGACAGTCCCCAAGACTTGACATCATCAGCAAATAACAGCATCTTAATATCCTCGATGTCCTGACAATTAGTTTTGATGGAAGATTTCAAGCAGGGTGTTCTTGTTGATCTTAAGCCGTACTTGGATGAACAAAAGGTTGATTACTTACATGAGGCAAAGATGTTGGCAGATGCTTATTGTTTGACTCACAAGAGTTCTTTTAGGTCTCCGTGTAATACAAAGTTTTCTGGCCAAAAGCGCTTTTCCCCGGGTATGACTTCATGCAGGACATGCAGGTTACTGTGGTGCTAACATAGGTTTTGATTCTAGTGGCAAGCAGACAAATACCTTTCATTCTAACCTTAAGACTACCACTGGTTCTGATCCCGTTTGTGCATATTGTAAGAAGCCAGGTCATTTGATTTCTGCATGTTACAAACTCCAGTTTGAAAATCAGGCTGCAGGTTCCCCAAGTGCTTTTGTGTCCATCGCACCTAAGTCTTTCTCTACTGGTGGATCTGAGGACGGTTTTGTTTATAAGAGTAAGTCCCCAGATTCTGCAGTTTTGAAGAAGATTTTGCCCTTTCTTTCTGAGGCTTCTGTGTCACTTATGGGAAATAATTCTACCCCATGGCCGTTATTATCTTTAGAGATACTGAAGGTCTTCAGTCTCTGATTTTGAAGGATATTGTGCCTTTTCCTGATGAGTCTTCACTGAACTCAGATGTTTTGCTTCAGGGTATAGAAGGCAATTCTTCTGCTCATCTCCATTTTGTGAATTTGACTTCAGATCAGATTTCAGGTGAGGTGAAAGTTCTTGACTCTCTTCCAGTTCTGAGTGTCGATTTGTTGATCGGTAATGATCTTGTGGGGCCAACGTTGGTGTTGATCCAACTGTCACTGTTGCTCCAGCGAGTTCAGGTAAGTTGGAGGATGAATTTCCAATTTTTTGTCCCTCTTGTGCAGTAATGCGTCAAAAGGCATTTTTCCAAGACTTCTTTCACAAATGATTCCATTTATGATTTTTCAGGTACTTTCATGGATAATTCTTTGTGTGAGGTAGGGACTTGTGACTTCTCTTCAAAGAGTAAGGGCTTTTCAGGTCTCTTTGATAAGTCTGATAGTTTGTCTTTCCAGAGAGCAGCTAATTAGTGCGCAAGAGGAGGATGCTGAAGTGCAGAATTTAGCTAGTAAGGCTGTGTATTTTAGGAGGGTAGCAAGGTTCCAGTTTGTTATTACTATAAGGATGGTATTCTGATGAGGAAATATAGGTTGCCAGATGTTCCTGCAGATGATGAATGGAAATTGTCATCAACTTGTGGTACCAAATTTACTTTAATACATGTACTTTCACTAGCACATGAAAGTCACACGGCTGGCCATCTGGTTGTAAACAAAACTTGTGAGAGAAATCGGCACATTTCGTTTGGCCTAGTTTGAAACAAGATGTGCCTGAATTTTGCAAGACCTGCCATGCATGCCAAATTGTTGGAAAACCAAATAAAATATTCCTTCCTCTCCCTTAAAACCTATAGCAGCTTTTGTGGAACCTTTCTGTAGAGTTATTGTTGACTGTATTAGTCCACTAAATAACACTAAGTTTGGTAATCATCATCTACTCACTACAGTTTGTGCTTCTACCAGAATTCCTGAAGTAATTCCTATTCGTAGGATTGTTGCTCCTGTGATTGTCGAGGCTTTGGTGACGTTTTTCATCTTACATGTAGTAAGTCCAGTACTTATCACCCATAGCCGCAGTGAGCTTTATAGAGGATTCATCAAAGTTTGGATAATATGATCCATACACTGTTTTGAGACAGGGGAAAATTGCAGTGAGGGTGTGCATTTGTTGTTCTTTGCTGTCAGGGAGTCAATTTAGGAAAGTTTAACCCCTTTGAGCTTGTATTTGGTCACAGTGTGCGCAGGCCACTAAAACATTCAAAAGAACAATGTTTCACCAAAGTTGAGACATTCTGATGTGTTACCTCACTGTGATGAGAAAGTACAACATTTATCCCCTGAGCAGAAAGTTAGAATGTCAAATTTGATTCATGAGTTCTCTCACTTATTTCCTGTGAACAATCATATCTGTGACATATCTGCGACAGTCCGTGAAGTTCGCCATGTCTTCTTGTGTCAAAGAGTGGTGGAGGTGGTTTGGCACTACTGTGCTGATCATGACATGCTGACAATGCGCTCTCACAAAATGATTCATATCCAATTACGAGAGTGTATGATTGCATTGATCACAATGGTCAAGCCAAATACATAATTACGTTCGACTTATTGAAGGGCTTCTGTGAGATTCCAAAGAAAATATCAGCCTTGGACACCATATGGGCTGTATCAATACAAAGTTTGGTCTGAGGAAAGCACCAGCGATGTTCCAGAGACTTGTCAACAATGTCACATCTGGTCTTGATAGTGTCAAGGCGTACATGGATGAAGTTGTGACATGGACTGAGAAGACTATCTGAAAGGGACTTGTGCTTTCCTCAAAAGACCGTGTGAAGGAAAATCGACTGTGAATCTAGCCAAGTGTAAATTTGGGAAGGCACAAGTTGAATTTTAGGACATGGTGTAGGACATAGCCAGGTACAGCTAGTTCATGATAAGGTTGAAGCAATTCTACATTATCCAGTACCTCGGTCTCAGAGAAAACTCATGAGATTCTTGGGTATGACAGGCTAAGGCTATCATAGAAAGTTTTCACAGATGTTGTATCAGCACTTACCAACCTTTTTGGGGGAGAGGTAAAATTCCAATGGGATTGCAGTTGTCAGACTGCATTTGAAAAGGTCAAAGTCCTACTCATGAATTCTCCAGAATTGCAGGCACCAATGTTTGAGGAAGCATTTAAGTTGCAAATCGATGCAAGTGGTGTAGGTGCAGGTGCTGTCCTGATTCAAGAGGATGATTCAGGAATTCAACGCCCAGTTTGTTGTTTTTCAAAGAGTGAGTGAGTGAGTTTATATTTAACGTCACATCAGCAATATTTCAGCCATATCGTGACGAGAACATTTGACACTGAAAGAGATAATATGTATTTCACAAATAAACCTGTCAGCAAAGGACAGTAAAACAACTAGAATGTCACAGTTACAATTTAAAACTAGTGTGGAAATTAAAACTAAGATCACTATTTGGACAACACAATATAAAACACGGGCTATTTATCACCAACGACAGAAGGTAGATCACCATACTAGGGACCATGGGGACTTACAGTACATTTGCTTCCTGCATGGGCCCTAGCTGGATTTACATCATCCCGTCAGCCGTTAGTAATTCAGGAAATCTAGCCATAAAGTAAAAAGACAGTTATTCTACGATTAGAAACAGTGGAACGTTTTCATGTACTTTAAATGTCTTGGGACTTACGTTCCCTCTCAGGAGGACAATAATTTTACTGTGCTTTAACCCCCCTCGAGGATACAGCCACTAACACTCTAAGTTACTAATTCAAACTTCCAAGAATAAAATATTTATCTATTTACAATTCATTTAGCAAATTTAAGTCTTTTAAAAATGCAATAATTAAATGAAAGCTAACATTATTAAAAAGATCCTTCAAAATTCGTGAGTGAAAAAAATTATCCCTTGTGATGGAATATTCAATACAGTCAAGCAGGACATGCTTGACTGTGATTCTTTCATCACAAGGGATACAAAACGGAGGATCTTCACCTTTTAATAAATATTTGTGAGTATACCTCGTATGGCCAATGCGACATCGTCGCATAATGACCTCCTCAAATCTGGACTGACAACCCAAGTAAGTATAACCGATATAAGGTTTTATTTCATGTAATTTATTGATACCTACCTGGGTGTCCCACTTCTTTTGCATGAGATCACGGATATAAGATCTAATAGCAGTTTTATAGTCTGAGTACGGAATAAGAAGAGGAGTCACAGACTTGCTGAGGGCTGCCTTGGCAGCAAGCTCGGCCATTGTGTTACCAGAAATGCCTACGTGGCTTGGTAACCAACAAAAGACGATGTCGTATTGGCCAGTAGCAAGATTATTATACAATTCAATTATTTCTATTAAAAGTGGATGTTTACATGACAGGTTTTTAATAGCCTGAAGGCAAGAAAGAGAGTCAGAAAGGATGATATATTGTTTATGTTTAGGGTGTCTTTGAATATATTTAAGAGCTGTTAAGATGGCGTTTGCTTCTGCAGTAAAAATAGAGCTGTTGTCTGGAATTCTAGAAGATATTGTTCTGGATCCAATGACAGTGGCACAAGCCACTGCACCACCGTCCTTGGACCCATCTGTAAATAAGGTTTTGTAATTGCTATATTTACTTATTACTTGATGATATTCTTGTTTATATTGTAATTCATTAGTGTCTGATTTTTTAAATGTAGTTAATGTTAGGTCCACTTGTGGCCTAACCAACTGCCAAGGAGGAGAAAAAAGAAGTCGGTAAGGAGCTATATGGTCTAGCTCAATGCCAGCAGCAGCAATGAATGGTTTAATTCTGACTCCAAGGGGTGGACCAAGGGAAGACATTTTGTTATACAGATGCTCATAAAGGGGATTAAAGACACAATTAAATGCAGGATTAGACTCATTAGAGGATAATTTTGTAATGTACTGTAAAGATAGTTTTATACGGCGTTGATTAAGAGAAGGCTCATTGGCCTCAACGTAAAGGCTGTCAACAGGAGAAGTTCTAAAGGAGCCAAGACAAAGCCTTAGACCTTGATGATGGACAGAATCTAATAGCTGTAGGTTGCTTTTGCAGGCTCCACCATATACAATGGAGCCATAGTCAAGCTTCGAACGGACAAGTGATCTATATAAATGTAGGAGAATAGCTTGATCACCTCCCCACTTTGAATTAGACACCACTTTCAATAAGTCAAGTGCTTTCAGGCATTTAGTTTTTACGGATTTGATATGTGGCAGAAACGTTAAATGTGAGTCAAAAATTAGACCTAAGAACTTGGCCTCCTTGACAACTTTGATGGGAATGCCATTTGAAAACAGTTCTGGGTCTTTATGTGGTTTATATTTACGGCAGAAATGTATGCAATTAGTTTTGGATTTAGAAAATTTGAAACCATTCTCAAGACACCATTTATTAATTTTGTTTAAACACAACTGCAGTTGCCTCTCAATAGTATGCATATTTTTACCACGACAAGAAATATTAAAATCATCCTTAAAAAGTGATCCGTCAATCGAATCATTTAAAACTTTTGATAAACTGTTGATTTTAATGCTAAATAAAGTAACAGACAAAATACTCCCTTGTGGGACACCCTGATCCTGATTATAATGGTCAGACAGGGTTGAACCCACTCGAACTTGAAACTGCCTGTCAGTTAAAAACTGTGATACAAAAAGAGGTAAACGACCTCTCAAACCAAAATCATGCAGATCCTTCAAGATGCCATGCTTCCAGGTGGTATCATACGCCTTCTCTAGATCAAAGAATATTGATACCGCATGTTGTTTATTTACTATGGCATTTTTAGCAAACGATTCTAGTCGTACCAAATGATCAAGGGTACTACGATTTTTCCTGAAACCACATTGAATATTTGTTATAAGGTTATGGGTTTCAAGATACCAAGTTAATCTATTGTTGACCATTCGTTCCATGGTTTTACAGACACAACTCGTTAAAGAGATTGGTCTGTACTTCGAAGGATCAGTATGATCCCGGCCAGGTTTTGGAATAGGGACTACAATGGCATTACGCCAGGAAGCTGGGAAATTTCCCGAAGTCCATATTGAATCACAAATATGCAGCAGTGTTCCCAAACATGATTCGGGCAAATGCTTCAGGAGCTGATAGTGGATGTCATCAGCCCCTGTTGCTGTATCATGAGCTTGTTCAAGTGCAGTATGGAGTTCACGTAATGAAAATAATTCATTATAGTCTTCACCATTGTCCGAGTTAAAATTCAATCTCTTATTCTCCTGTTGTTTCTGATATTTTTGAAATTCTGGACTGTAATTTAACGAAGACGAATGTTTGGCAAGAGTTTCCCCAAACTTACTGGCAATGTCAACTGTATCTGTCAGTAAACTGTCACCATCTTTCAGATGATGAACAGTAGATTTGGAACCTTTGCCTTTTATTCTTTGAATCATGTTCCACACCTTTGAAATAGGTGTACGAGAATTTATTTGGGAAACATAGTTTCGCCAAGAATGACGCTTATTCTGTTTAAAAACACGTCGAGCCTTGGCACTATTTATTTTAACATTATGGAAATTGTGAACTGTTGGATGCCGGCGAAAGTATTTCTCTGCCTTCTTCCTACATTTCCTGGCCTGTTTGCAATCATCAGTAAACCATGGTTTACGAATATGTGGTGTTGCAGAGGACTTAGGAATAGTTTCATCAGCTATTTCATTTAGCTTGTCCGAAAACAACTGAATAGGATCTATAACATTGTCAAAACATTCATATTTCAACTGGTCAGAACAAAGAGTCCGAAATAAAGTCCAGTTGGCCCTTTTAAAATTCCGCCTTGTTGGGGGAGGATCATCATTAGGGTTTATAGCAGAAAGTATTGTGGGAAAATGGTCACTTCCACCAAGGTCATCGTGGACTGACCATTCGAATTCGCTACAAATAACTGGTTCTGTTAGTGACAGGTCAAGTGCGGAATATGTTTTTGTACCAGGATGCAAGTATGTGGCTGATCCATCATTACATATACATAAGTTATTATTTGAAATGGAATCCTCAAGGAGTTTACCTTTATGGGTAGTTGCGGAACTTCCCCACAGAGGGTTATGGCCATTAAGATCACCCATGATGAGACAGGGCTTTGGAAGCTGATCAAAAAGATCCTGAAGATCGGACTGCTGAATAACCAAAGAAGGAGAAAGATACAAAGAACAAAGTGTAAAGGTTATCTGTAAAGTAGGTCGGACAGCAACAGCCTGAAGTTTGGTTTTAAGAAGAACAGGGCTCTGAATAATACCCTGCCTCACCAGAACAGAAGCACCACCGGTGGCTTTATCCCCTGGGGGTGAGAATGAATGACAGGAATTGAACTGACGCAATTCAAATCTGTCAGTACTTTTCAGGTATGTCTCTTGTAGACTAAAAGCTGATGGTTTAAAATCTTGAGATAATAACTGTAGATCGTTAAAATTGTTCCTAAGACCCCTGCAATTCCATTGTATTAAATTGGTAGTACTATTCATGGCGGTTCAACAGGGGATCGCGTACGAGAAGAACGACTTCTCCCATGTACTGGTTGTGATGGAGTAACCTCCATATCGAGAGGTTCAAATGGATTATGATCCGTTACAGACGTAGATGGGGTAGATGGTACTTGTAAATGCTGTAGAGCTTTTGCCCTTCGCTGCTGTTTTTTTTCTTTATTCGTCAAAGTGGCTCTTCCTTGTCCTGACTGTTTGTTTGATTCAATCTCTAGGTCTACTTCTGTCTGTGAAGCCGACGTTATTAAACCTGGTTGATTTTCAGAAATTCTATTTTGTTCATTGAGAGTGATTTGTTTGTCCTGCACCCAAGATATAGTTGTCTGACATGAAGTGGAAACCTTTTCAACAAGACCATGAACAGGGGCGGAAACAGTGGATGAATATGATCGACTCTGAGACTGCAAGGATAAAAACTTTTTGGCTTCTTGGTAGGAGAGGTTGTTTGTGATTTTTATTTTTAGAAGTTTTGCTTCATACTCGAAATTTGGACAGGATTTGGATGATGCCATGTGCTCACCAGTACAGTTGGCACATCTGATGGCCTCTGTGCATTCACTGTTATCATGATCCCCACTGCAACGGGAGCATACTATCTTTCGTGTACATGACTTGGCACCATGACCAAATTTTTGGCATCTGAAACATCTCAGCGGATTAGGTATGTACACGTCCACTGGGATGTTGAAATAGCCTGCTTTAACGGCTTTTGGTATAGTTGACAGTCCAAAGGTAAACAAGTAGGTATTTGTGTTAATGATATTTTCATCTTGTTTTCTCGTAAAACGCTTTACAGACGTCACTCCTTGATGTTTCAGTTCTGTAACAATGTCTTCCTCCGACATATATGCCAGACAACGAGATCTGTCTCGGACAATGCCTTTGCAAGTATTCAGTGATCTGTGTGGAGAGACAACAACTGGAGTGTTAACGAACTGTTTTAATCCTAACAGGTTGATAGACTGTTGCCTTCGGGCACATTCAATAAGGAGTGAACCGGAACGAAGCCTTGTTACGTTTGTCACCTCACCACAGACACCTTTGATGCCCTTAGAAATGACAAATGGATTCAGTTTCAATGGACTTCCATCTGTTGCTTCAATGACCAAAAATCTTGGCCAAGTATCCACTTCTGCAGAAGACGCTTCATCATCAGATGATGTTGAAAGATGTCTACGTTTATTTTTCTTTGAACCAGAGAGTAGGTTTAGAGCCATGGTAGATTAATAATATTCCGCATCTCTGCTCTCCACCCGCCATCGAGTGTCAACAAGGACGATCCTACAGTGGAAACCAAACTGCACGATCAGAGCTACAGGGATGTTATACTCCAGAGATACAGACGTAAATAGCTAAGATGTCTAAAAGAAGAAATGTCAGGCTGGTTCGGCCCATGCCATTCCCCTTAAGAAGCTCAGAATTTAGAGGTCAGTATCTCCAGATTGGCCCATGAGCCACAGACACTGGCATCAGACACTAGGCAAACATATATAACATGAATTTAGAATGTGAACTTTCGTTATCAAAGATTCACAGTAGTTAAAGTACATACTTTCCAGAATGTTTTCCATGCACAGGACATGGCATGACCAGCCGATTGGTTGAACAGGGCCCATTCAACCACCCGTCTAGGTGAAGTCAGGGCCAAAGTGGTGTGTTGAGCAACAGGAACACGGTTGCAGGCTCCTATTGCCCTCAACCACCAGGATCCCCTCCTCCACCGACACAGGGCCGCAACCCACGGGAAACGGGTTGGTGGACCAAATATCCCCCCGGGTCCACTACGGGGGTGTCGGCGAGCTCTTAGCGTGACCCAGCACCCACCACGAGGAGGTGGCTCGCCACGGGTGCCTGTTTTTCAAAGAACTTAGACAAGCATCAACTACATTATTCTACCATTGAGAAAGAGGCATTAGGTCTTTTTCTAGCTTTACAACATTTGAAAGTGTCCCTAGGTTCCACTACTTTGTCAACTGAAGTATTAATTGATCACAATCCCTTGACTTTTCAGGAGCCAAAGATTCATGAGGTGCAGATTGAGTTTACAAGGGCTCAAGCTTGTGATCAGACACGTTATTGGCCAATACAATGCTTGTGCTGATGCACTTTTAAGGTTGTAAATGTATTATGACTTGATGAAATTTACTTCACTTGCACGTGTTTGCATTGGCCTCAAGAACTGAAAAAAACATACTTTTAAACCACAGTTCTAACGGTGGTTTAAATTGTCACTGTTGTCAAATGTGCAACGTGAACGTGCCGTTGGCATGTTGCAAGTGGGAAGACCAGATATTGACGTCGCAAGAGACATGGGATGCAGCCGTCCTACTGCGTATGACTTGCGAGGTCGTCCACACCTTCTGATCGCCCAAGGTCGTCCACGTGTGACATCAGGAGCAGAAGACCATCAAATCGTCCTACGTCACCTATGTAGGAGATATCTGCCGGCTATACGAACCAGGGCTGAGATGTTGGGACGTCGACTGTCCCCACAGACCATATGTGGACGGTGTCGTGAACGGTATGCCCAATGTTGTGTACAGGAAGTCGACAGATTCGGGGGCGGAAGTTGCATGGTGTGGGGTGCTTTCTGTGGGAACAACCGTTCCCGACTTTTGGTCATCCATGGAAACCTCACAGTTGCTGCTTACCGTGACCAGGTGCTCACCCCCGAACTCGTTCCTTTCATGGCGACTCATGGCTCAGGTCTACAGTTCCAGCATGATGATGCTCGGTCGCATACCACGATGTTGACACGAAATTTCCTTCAAGATGCTGGTATCAACTTCATGGACTGGCCATCAATGTCCCGTGACCTTAATCCAATAGAGCACTTGGGAGAAGCCTTCGTGGTCTGAGGAACCAACCTCAGAATTTGCAGAAGCTTAACGCTGTATGTGTTCGCAAGCACCAGGCAGTCGCGAGGGGCGGCCATACACAATATTGAAATGAGAAATTCTGAATTTTTATTCTTGTGACTCGACATTCTGTATACCCATGTTTTGAAACGGCGGTGTAGCCTTAATGGATCTCATTGTGGCACTGTCAGTGTATCGGGTATATCACACAGATCTCAGCAACGACAGAATAACAATTTAACCATCTTACCATCTCTTGTTCTTTTATAGTGCCCTGAAGAAGGAATGTGAAGTTTCCTTTTTGACTCAGTATATCATAGCAATTATGCAAGATGTTTATCATGTTATTCACATTATTACATGTCACGTTGTCATGTTAGTTATCTTCCAATGATTATAACAGAGAGTTTCTGTGAGACGTTCTTGTCCTTAATGGGGAGAGTGTTACGAGAGTGTGTTTTCTGCATTGTATTGTTATTGATTAAGTGATAGTTGGGTCACAATGTTTAGACTTTTGAGTGATAGTTGTTATGGGTCACATTTCGTATCGGAGTAATAGTGTTTTAGCGACACCTCTTTCATGTAGCATATTAGAGTTGCCTCCCACTGGTGAGCGTTTTGAATGATGGTAAACGAGGTCGATTGCGAAGGGTCTGTAATTCGTTGGAATGCTCAGAAAACTGTGGCTGTATATATAAAGGCCGCTTGTTGTGTTGACGGCGCGCGCACACAAACAACCCACACACACACACGGATCTGTCTTCCTCTTCGCCAAAGTTGACCTACATTTAAGAAATCTCGTTATGAAAGATTTAGTAAAACTGTTTCTCACTAGAAACCAAGACTTTGGTGCGTTGGTATTATATTTGTGACCCATTCTTTTAGGTTTGACTAAGTTGCATTCTACCAGAAACCGATACTGTGAATCTTTGTATCTTTGTGAATCTTGTCTGTGTTATATTTTTCTGGTTATGAGGGGATTTCTTATACCTTTTGTCATGGCAAATTTTTAACAACAATACGAAATATACAGAAGGAATAAGGAAGATATCGTGCGAGACTTGCATTTGTTTCCCTGTTTGGCAGTAGTTATGATTTCCTACTCAAGAAGTCCTAACTTATCTGTCGAAGCATAACTTTCATGCCCTTGCGAAACATTCAAACTGTATCGGATATGTGACTCTCACATGCATGACAAACAGGCCAGATTATGTTCTTTCTGACACATGATACACGCCGTTGTTACAAGCTGAACATCACGAAACCACATTCAAAACGCGTTCACCATGTGTTCTTGAGCTGAAGAGTGGTGGAGGTGAAAAGATTATGTGAAGAATGACGATTATTATTACATGGAATGTGCCAACAATCGACGTGGTTCACAGACAGGTTAGATGACCATCTTGTACATCTTGTGCCTTAGCGCAGACTTGGCACATTCGTCTCTTTGAGGCCACTAAACGTCGATTAAAGTTGCTGGAGGCTTTGGATGTTATTGTAAATGTCTCATCATTTCATCACAGACATGATGGACCAGGATAGCACATCGAGCCTGCTCTTACAAAAACACTACTGTAGAGCTACGGTTCCCTTCAATCACATCCTCCCTGAAGCTGCTACCCCACCCCAGATCATAACGCCACCCGTAGCCAAAGCATATCCTTCCAGAGCACATGACTCGATGTGACGTTCACGTGTGTGCCTGGCAACACGTGTCCTGTCATGAGCTCGGTGAAGAAGGAAGCGTGACACGAGAAAAGTATTTTCTACTCACATCATCCTAAATACACTGCTCCACTGTTCTGGCGTGAGAATTTGCCGTCGTACTAGGCGTCATGCATGGGGTGTAGACGTCACCGTCACTGTTCTTGCAGATGTATTTCTGTAACACACGCGGACTGAAGTATTCATCTCGTTCTCCATCTGTCATCGTCCCCAAAGTGTGGCATGTCATACCTACTTCAGAACGATTCATGTAGGTGTTTCTTCTGACTTTTGCATGTTTAAGATGTTACGAGAGTGTATGTTCTGTAAAGTGTATTATTAATTAAGTAATAATCATTATTGGGTCACAACGTTTAGTGTTTTTTTTAATGATAATGATTATGGGTCACATTCCGTATCATAAATGATCAGTACTTTTCGTATTTAGGCAGCACTCTTTAAGGAAGTGCTCTAGAGTTGCCTCCCTTGGTTGCTTGTTTACTTCCGGGAGACTACTACTGTTCTAGAGAATTCTACGTTGATGGTGGTACATGCAGGCACTTTCAGGAAATGCTAACTGTATATATAAAGGCTAGTTGTCGTGTTGTCGGATATACACAGATTTACTGGAGTACATATTTGCCAGCCTTTCCGTCAACACTTGATCTACATAACATGTGTTACATTAAGTAAAACAGTTTATCACTCTCACACCAAGACTTTGGTGAGTTGACATTATATTTGCGATCAACTACTTTAGAGGAGACTCAGATGTATGGTAATGAAACCTCTCTTGTGAATCTTTCGTATCTTGCCTTTGTTTTTGCTGAAAACAAATTATTGAAAATCTTAGACTTGTCGCTCTTATGGTTTGCTGGTTCTGAGGAGATTTCTTACACCTTTTGTCACGGCAATTGTAACAGTAACAAAATGAACATGTTAAGTCTGGTTGCGTGGTCATGCAAAGTGAAACGGATGGACACTTTTCTAGAATGTGTTAGACTGCTTACCCATTTCTGACACGCGCGTTGCGTTGACTCCTGATTCAAATCAAAACCTTCATTCACAAGATTACCAATGTGATAATAACTTTTGTCTCTGAATATAAGTGAGCGCTGAGTGTTCCTGTTGTGGCAACGTAATGCCATCCCCAAATCGGTAATTTCAAATAAAGGCTTCATTTTGTTGTCCGTCGAACGGAGGTCATCTGTCTAAAGTCGTCTAATGATACTTTATGTTTAGAAATTCACGAATTCACCAATTGTAATTGACCCGTGAAGGTCCCGGGGTAGAATAGGTCTTCAGAAACTCATGCTTGCCATAAAAGGTGACCATGCTTGTCGTAAAAGGCGACTAACTGGATCGGGTGGTCAGACTAGCTGACTTGGTTGACACATATTATCGGTTCCCAATTGCGCAGATTGATGGTCATGTTGTTGATCACTGGATTGTCTGGTCCAGACTCGATTATTTACAGACCGTCGCCATATAGCTGGAATATTGCTAAGTGCGACGTAAAGCTAAACTCACTCACTCACTCCCAATTGTAATTGTGTACCTCTTCTCTCGATTGACAACGTATGATGCGACAAATTCACGTTCATCGCAACTGATGCGATTCCCTATTCACTATCCTCCAGGTGTCCTGTTTCCACATGCACTGTCGCCCTAGTCTCCTTGCCTCGACATACACTATTGTCCTGGTGTTCTTTCTTCCATCTTCTCTCCTGCCCTGGTGTCCTGGTGTCCCTCATGCAGTGCTGCTCTGGTTTTCTGATGTCCCCATGTACTGCTGTCCTAGTGTCCTGGGACCCGTTTCACAAAGCCCTCTTACCGGTCCGACCTCGTAAGGCAGGTCGTAGACCACCTCTTACTTTCTTTACCCCGTTTCACAAAGACCTCGTAATTTTACACTGTGTCGTAACCAGCCCCAAATTTAGGACCCCGATTGACCTGTCGTAAATGCTTTAGGAGGTCGTAAACACTACTAGCACAAAGATGGTGTCAACGACTATGGTACAGCAAGTGATTAAAACACGCCAACTAATAAGGCCTGAGAAAATTTGAGATCATGATTCACAGCATTACTTGGTATGATTTCAAATGCGGAAATCGGATAATTACTATGATTATTTGATTTTAAAATAACATGCTAACGATCACTGATATCAGTTTTTCATGTTATTTCCAATGATAAATCTGAAACGCAGCCAATAAACCTAGAATCTGTTGGGATGCTTTCGAAACTATACTCACAAGAACGCCTAAGTGCGGTTTCTGCCATGTTGGATTGTGTTTACAAAATCTCGTTTCACGAAGGCCTGTACTGAGACACCTATTACATCACGCATATTCCATAGTCAGCTGTGACAAACGCATCAATAAATTACAGATACACGTTAACATGATATTACATCTGGTCTTTGCCACCAATACCAACAGGCTACATAAAATATAACGAAACATACTGGGGGTGAAAACAAAGACTGCGCTAGTTTGAAACGTAAGGGAGACAGGTTGTCTGATAAATATCGAGAAGTTCATTTTCCCCGTGCATTTCACGCATGAATTGTTATAGCACACTCGATTTGGGAACAGGTACAATCCCAACGAATTGAATCAACACAATATACTGAGCAAATATGTTTAAGACCACCGATCCATTTCACGAAGCAAATGACAGTTTCCTGGTTTTAACAAAATTGTTGAATATCTAAAATGCTTGTCAATGCCCCAATCATCTATTTGTCTTCGTCTTAACTAAATGATAGCGTGGAATATCAGTATCTTATGCCTGAAATTGCAGTCTTATCATTCGAAGGAATATGCATTGTTGATTTCATGTCACGGTTAGCATGTATTGCACGTGCATAATCGTCAAGCTACCTGTAGCAGCCAAGTGTACTCGCCCAATTCGTTGTACCGCCTCTCTTGTCACAAATGCGTTTAGTGCGCAGGATCATCTAATACATGTCTAGGAGAAGGACCTCGTGGTACGACATGGATACGACGTCTTTGTGAAACGGTCGTAAAGGAGGTCGGAAGAGGGTCGTAAACAAGGGCGTATGGGCTACGACCTCCTAAATTTAGGAGGTTTTTGTGAAACGCAGCCCTGGTGTCCACATACACTGATGACTCTGGTTTCCTTGTTTTAAGGCGCATTGCTGCCCTGGTCTTCTGGTCTACACATGGACTGCTGCACTGGTCAACTGGTGCCCACATGGACTGCTGTCCTGGTGTCCTGGTTTCCACATCCTCTGACACCCTGACCTCGTGGTTTCCACATGCATTGCTATCCTGGTCCTTCTTTCCACATGCACTGCTGTCCTTGTATCTTGGTTTCCGAATGCGCTTCTGTCCTGATGTTCTGGTTCCCACATGCACTGTTGTCCTGGTTCCAGGTACAATGATTCAGGAACAAATGTTTCCTGTACACTGGCTGTGTGTCCTGGTTTCATTTAATATTTGATACAGTTGTTTCGTTCATAAACTTGTTTGATGGTTTCCTGATGCACTGGTTTGCTCTGGGCACATAATCTATTTATACTGGACGCCATGATGTAGTCGTAATGACTTTCACTCAATCACTCATTAAATCCATAGCATTATTTTTCGAAAGAAAATGTTAGCTCCTTTAGTCACGCTAGCATTTCCTAAATGTAGTTCTGTCACTGACAGGACGTATTTTCGGCGTAATGCCATTTCAAATTAAATTCAGTAAAGTCAACCTAAATCAGCAAAAGCAACTTCTCCGGTATCTCCGCGATGCTGCGTGGAACGAGACTTTTTGAATTGTCATGTCTCTTAAAGAAGAGGCAAAAGTGTAATTTGGATGAAAATATGAACTCAGATTCATGTTAGTACCTTAAATTCACTGTTCGGACTCCATCGCCAATTCTAAACGAAGGATATATACTGAGCAAAACCGAAAAGCTTGATACTGTGGAAGTTTTACCTAGGTTTTTAATATAAGGTTTAAGACAATATCTGCAGTTGTATGCTGTGCACAGAATATCTTGATTACAAGGGAAAAGAAAACCAATCAAACAAATCTCCGAAACATAACATTCATGATGTCAAGGTATCCTCCAAAATGAAGCTCACAGCGTGGAGACCATTTCTGCAGTAATAAGGGTTGTGACCTCCTTTTAGTGCCTCTTACAGCCACAAAATGTCCCATGGATCTTAGTTCGTTAGTAAACACACCCCGAAGAAGACGACGCCATTACTCAACAAGGTCATGTTGAAGGTTGATCGAACACGTCGAATCGACTCTTCCCAGATGTGTTCGATAGGACGTCGCAGCTTCGGGGCTTGAATACGGACATTTCGCAGAAAAAAATATGTGTAAGAACTTGCTGTATGTGGTCTAGCGTTGTCTTTTGGAAAGATGAGCGTGAAGTTTACCTCGCCGGCGGCACACTGGGGACCAGGCGTGGACATATCTCAGTGTGACTCGAGATTCGTTGCTAATGACGACCGAATTTCACTGTCATTGATTGAGCAGTATGTGTCTTGGTTTTGTGGCTCAGAGTGACGTCAAACGTTGCGGTCACGTTTCTCATCCTACGACTAAAAACATTGCGTGTCTTGACCAATTAATGACTTACCACATCGACCACAGGCTGGCCAGCATTAAGTCTCCCTATAGCATGTTCTTGATGTGAAAGGCGTGACATTTACTAAAAACAGGTTATAATGAAAACCCTTGTGTGTTCTTCTTGCTCACATTCAATATGAGTGTTAAGGTAACGTAAACATGCACCGAATGACCTCATTAATTCGCTTTTCACTCGTTCACTTCATGTTTTTGACCTTCATAGACCATAAAGTCAATGTTTGCACTGCTTACTACTGTTTAATATGCTTAATATCCTTATCGATGAATTCCGTCTTGTGAAAGTTAGTGAAACATGCAACTTTGCACAGAGAACTGAAACAACCTTGAGACTGACAAGGCCATTTAAGCAGTGCCCAGTTGGTGTGTGTGCCAGGGTACTGTCCCACGGTTCCGCCTAGTTGCGTCCCCTAATCGTGTAGGGATCCTTAGTTTAGATATCCTGTCTGCCTTCATGTGATTTTTTTCATAGAATTTAGTTCGATTTGTGTAACGTTTAAAAGAACCCGACAAATTACAGCATACATCATAAAACTCTATACAAAGTCCAAACAAGCACTTCGTACAAGCTAAATCTTCTGTTATATTTCTGTTAGTGGCACATAAATATCTCCTCTCTGGGATCGGCTAGAACCAATACGTTGTTGACGGTTCCACAGCAATCCAGCCACCTGTTGCTGAAGTTGGCAATGGTGCTGTTTTCTATCCACAGCTTCGGTTTAATAACGCGTTCGGCTCCGAAAGAAGGTTTTTGTGTGTTACTGCAGAAATGAACTTAATGCTTCGAATGTCCAAGTTAACGTTTGAAGTCCATGGTCATCTTAGCGCTCCTATTGCTGGAACTGGTGACTAAGTTCGTACTCTTCACCGACCACCATCGCCTTTTTCATCCTCATCGTCGAAGGAACACTGTGTGAAGCCGAGTTCTGGTGCTGTGATATTGCCGGAATAATTGCAAAATGCGGCGGAAAACAACCTACATACCCACTTTAGCCCATCTTCATCACGTTCATGGTCTGTTGTTGTGGTCTTGGTTAGAAAAGGTTCTCAAGACCCTATGCTTATTGTAAGGGGCGACCAACGGAATCTGGTGGTCAGGTTGGCTGACATGCTTGACACACATCATCGTATCAAAATTGATCGTTGCTCATGATATTGGTCACTGGACTCTCTGGCTCAGACTCGACTACTTACAGATCGCAGCCATATAGCCGGAATATTTTTTCAACGAAGTAAGCTTAGGACTTTCAAACACTTAAATTTTACGCTATTGTGACGACGTTATTATCCTTATTTTAAAAGTAAATCCATCCCTTTAATTCAATTACACTACTATCACGTCATACAAGGATACTCACCAATAGATCGGTCTGTTCCCACAACAAACACTATGCTGCAGTTAACATTGAAACTGCATGTCTTCGTCCCTAGAGCACAATAGCAGCACATCAACGTGTAGCAATCAATGTGAAGTTAACACAAAATAGGAGAAAATAGAAGAAAGTTATACAGTTTCATTGACATCGATAATGAAACGTTATACATGAAAGTACATAATATCTAGTATTTTACTGACTGAGCTTGTTATGTGATAGAGGTAACATTAGATATTCTGAAAGAACCTTGAGATGGTGAATTCTTATCGCCCCTGACGCACAGAGTCAAAAAGAGAAAAGGGTCCCTGTTTCGTCTAATTGAATTGACTTACACATGAAACATATATCAGCTAAATTTGAAAGAAAATAATCGTGAAATGAATAAGTTATGTTCTGAAGGAATAATGAGCTACTTGCTTCTAAATCAAATGAAAATCAAACGAGTAAAAATCTTTAAAAGGCCTATTTCATTAGATTTCATCAGACTACACGACAATCGTTTACAATGCTCCACTAAGAACTATCATCTCAGTCCTGAAACAGACAACGTATCGTCATGAAATGATACTGATTAGCGGTTCTGATAACGGTTGTTGTTTTGTATTCCCTTTTCTGAGAGGTCCTGGCAAGATGGTGTTTTGACACTAGTGAAAGGACATCCCTGTGATGACATTTAGGGAGTAAGTTTAGTTTGACGCAGCACTCTAAATAATCGAGTCTGGACCAGGCAGTATGAGTCTGGATTTGCACTACTGGCATACGACGATATGTGTCAACCAAGTGAGAGAGCCTGACCACCCGATGCCGTTAGTCGCCTCTTTCGACAAGCTACTAAACAGGCCTACCATGCAAATGGTGAACAAATCATCAAAACTGAATTATGTACACTAAAATAGAACAAAAATCACCCCACTAGGTAAAAAAACTTCCCAAAATGTAAACATATCCTCTAAAACCGAAACGAACGTCTCTGTAATTGCTACCTTATCGTTTGAAACAAAACTCGCGTATCTGCTACAAGAGTGGCCGACAACAGTTGACGGGCGTTCGAAACGGTAGTCATAGCATCCGGGAACGGCACGCAAATCGTCCGTCATCGGCATTCTTCGCCTCGCGGCCTCACTTTGAGTCAAGAAACATGGCGGCGCGTGAAGAGTGAGTGAGTGACTTTAGTTTTACGCCGTACTCAGCAATATTCCAACTATATGGCGGCGGTCTGTAAATAATCGAGTCTGGACCCGACAATCCACTGACCAACAACATGAGCATCTATCTGCGCAACTGGGAACCGATGACGTGTCAACCAAGTCAGCGAGCCTGACCACCCGTTAGCCGCCTCTTACCACAAGAATAGTCACCTTTTATGGCAAGCGTGGGTTGCAGAAGGCCTATTCTACCCCTGGACCTTCACGGGTCTGGGCATGAGTGAGTGAGTGAGTGAGTGAGTTGAGTTCATATATAACGTCACATCGGCAATATTTCAACTATATCGTGACGAGAACATTTAACACTAAAATGGAATATATGTTCCCTATGAAAACCTGTCGACGATGGACAGTAAAATACTAGAATATCGCATATATAAATATAAAACTAGCATGAAAAACTAAAACATTGCAATTAAAGAAGACAATACATTGTAAAACACGGGCTATAGATCGTCAACAACTGAAGGTAGATCACCATACTAGGGACCATGGGGGCTCGGCGCGTGAAGAGGTCTAATTCTCAGGAAGTACTTATGCCAGAAACGCCATCTGCTTCTCAGGTGAAAAGAATTTGTAGTCATGTATCCATTTTTAATGCAGTATGATCTCTTTAGTTCACAGGACTACAAAAACTTTGGTCGTTTTACTCTACATACTTGGTTGAAGACTTTTATTTCCCTATCATAACAATACTCAACTGATTTCTTTTTCAGGAAAATGCTGCTGCTTCAAGGGAGACGCCATCGTCACAACTTGCAAATCTGGAAAGCTGTGGTAAGCATTTTCCATATAAAGTAACGTTAGTGTCTAAATGTCCCAAATGATTTCAAGTTGTTCTTACGTTGTACAAGTATTCAGTAATGTTCATGCCAATGGAAATGATGGCAGTGGCGTATGTGTCTTCATCGTTGTCTTCAGACATAACTTTGCTAGTGGTATGTTTGTATGCCACCCCTTCACACCCTATGTATGGGCGTAATCTCAGAGGAATATTTCATTAATGTTTTGTATTCTTTCAGATGTTTCTGTGATTCTGTACCCTACATAAATTCCAACCTTTGAATGTATTCCGTGTAGAAAGAAGTTTAATAATCCGGCGACATTGCGATGTCATCAGAGAAGGAAATATAAACTTGATTTTAATGTAGACAGCAGCAGCCATATTTTATTATTGTTTGGTTGAATGATGGTCGAAATGGTATACACAGTGGTAAACATGTGACAGAACGCACATCGGGACTGAGTGGGCAATGATCCCGATGTGGAGACCCGCTCTGTCACTTACACACATTCAGAAGTCCGACGGCGATTCTTCATCGTCGACGTAGTCGTAGGTGGGGCGACGGCCTTGGCCGTCTAGACGCACAATCCGTCCACTTCTGTCGATGATCTAGTCTCCATGGTTGGTCTTGCTGGTTGGTCTCGCTGGATGGTCTCGCTGGATGGTCTCTCGACTGACCATATCAGTCAGGTTTTTATACACAGAGCCATTACGCCACATTGTGCAAGGTCACTGGCCCATGCATGGGTACATACGTAAGATTCGTCGACGTAGGGAGGTGTTAATTGACATGTATTGATAGCGTTTGAGAATTAAAGGTCCTGCCCGGAGGAGGGTGTATGATAAGAGTGGATACACCGAATATTTGCTGAATACATTACATAGACAAAGGGGGTAGAATTTCGGTATACTTTGGACTTATATTGAAACAAATAGATCGTTTGAATAAATGAAGTTTTAAGGAAATTTATTGAAATGATTTAGTCTATGACATTAATATCATCTGTGATTTATGTGACATGTCTCTCTTCAGTACAGAGTTGTTGAAAGAACATAAAGCCAAACTATACACGCAGAAGGGTCTTTGTCGCTGCAACACCTGTTTTAAAGTGTTAAACAGCCACAGAAGCATGCGTCTCAATCTGGGGAAGTGTGATAAATTCAATCATACTATGAGAAGACACATGAAAACACATGAGAAAGAATGTATTTGTGAACTGTGTGACAAACAGTTTGCAACCAAATTTCAAACAAACAAAAGTTCATTGAGGGCCATGTCCACTCATTTGTGACAATCTTTCAAAGACAAGTACAACGTTAAGAGGCACATATCTAGTGTCAAGTGCAGTGTACCCATCCCATAATGAGCAAAGAATGGGAGGACCTATGAGCAAATACCAGCTGCAACTGTATCAATCCAATAAATAATTCTCAAATTAAGGATCACACGTTGAAACACATGTTTTGTGATATATAGCATTCATAATATCTTCAACCTCATCAAACAGTATTTTAATTTTTAACCTGGAGAATCTAGAGTGTTGATGACTAAAAGTAGTTTTCGGAGTTTGTCCAAGTGATCTATGGAATTTTATTTGTTTATCCTGTAATCTTTTAGTAGTAGTTAGGTCTGTACTTCAGTGAACCCTTTGTTTGGATATGTAACATGTGAAACTACCAAAATATGATTTTTACTTTTTAATGCAACTATTTGCTACTTCAAAGAAATGCGACCTCGACGATTTCCCAAGATGTCCCTTGCAAAGGGCAGATCTGTGTCTTGTGAGTAGATGGTTGGTATCAATCTCCTTTACCTCCAGTTGCTACCTGGTTTGTAATATTCCGGAAAGTAACGTCTTGTAGCATCAACTTCTGGTATGACCATGTGCTGCTGGATTTTGGGATTCTTTTGCCATTTTTCTTTGACTCTCTGGAAAGTCCATTCAGCATATGATGCATTCAGTGCTGCTTGTGGATAGATATTACTTCGCAGTACTCGAGCAGATAGGACAGTCAGTGATGGTATTGTCTTCTTACGATTCTGAGCAACTATGGTTCCGTCCAGACTCAAACGTTTCCTCAGTCAACACAGTCGACTGAACTTTGTCTCAGAGAGCATGATGTCCATGTCCATTTGGTATTTCAAGATCTGTGCAACAACCTTCAATTTAGGAATCTTCAGTTTTGAAAATGTGTCACTCTGTGTCAGAACTACCTTGATTTCATCAACAGTTTTGTCTTTCCAGCGATCATCTGAAAGATCCACATGAAGATGAACATAATGTTGGTGAGTGATCTGGGTGCCATTCTCTGCATCAGAATCCGCTCCGTTGTATTGCTGCTGGTCTTGATCATGATCATCTACATCACTACCAGAATGTTCACTTTCCAGGTGTCCTTCGGCTGTATGCAGATGAACATCTTCAAGGCATATACCATCTTCCTCACACACCTCAAGCGAAACATTATGTTCTTGGATTGGCTTTCATCTGTCACCTTTTGTAAAATATGTCACACGTGTTTCTGCTGGAGTTTCATTTCAAACACTTCTAACTTGGAAACTACCCGCTTCATAATTTGCGCATTCAGGCAGAAAACTAGGCGTAAATATTGTACAGAACGTGGCATGGGAAGCTCATGCTTCTAGCCATGCCTGGTGGCATCCGGTACTTCCTGCGTCAGTTCCGGAACTTCCTTTCCTCTCAATTCCATGCAGAAAGTGGCCCCTTTAGTCCATCTCCCACAGCTCCCAAAATCGTGCTACCCGTGACATTTACTTCCTTTTGGAATGAGAACCAGGCCTTACTTCTCTGCTTCACATATTGTGACCCTTATTATAACAGGTACGCTGCTAGCCCCTCTTTCCTTTCATTGCCAAGAGTTCAAGAGACTATCTATATCATGGAGTGCATAGAAATTTGGCACATTAGGAAGACAAACCGGTGATTCCAGAATGAGTGATTGTTTCCTGTTCCTGTGCAATACAGCAAGGATCTTCGCAAGCGTATTTCTCAGCACTTTCCAAGCACTCTTTAAGTTCTCATTGAGCTGCTAATACCAGCTGTTTAACAAAACAGTACCTGAGTTCTTGTAGTCTTCTGCGCCCAGTTTCTTTCATCTGTTAAGAGCATAATTCTTCTTATGAAGTTCTTCATTCAGTTTTTGTTTCTTTGATTTTTCACTTAGAAGGGTCATATTCCACAGAAGAGATTGTACAAGTTCACTCTCTTGTGATATCATCTGAAACTCCTCAACAAGCTGACAGATTTTTAAAACCAATTATTGTTCTGCATAAGTTTCACGTCTTTTTGGTAAAGTTATGCCGCCTTCTTCTATTCCCAGGAGATCAATATCTCTCTTTTTATCTTTGAGTCCAGGGGTGATTTTCTTTCCATCCAAAGACGGATCAATTTTTTTCAACTTTTCTTCATCTGGGTCAGCCAAAATAATGTCTGATTTTTCTGTATTAAGGAACCACATTTGCACTCTTCTGTCAAAATACTTGAGGATCAATTCTCACTCGGATCTCCATGGGTTATGACGACAGCATGGAAGCGTTTGACTGTGTACCTTATAACCTATGTTTGTGACTTGACTTGAAAAAAACCCATTCAAAATACGAACGTCATGTTTATCCAATCCAAGTGTTTGGGTTAGTTCAACAAAAGCATTTTACTTGCCAAATTGTTTTTACAAACTGTTCCACGTCGAGCCCACTGCATGTTGAGGATTGTCTCACAAATACAACATTTCCTATTTCATGGTTATCTTAATCTGGAAAATAAGAGTAAAAACTTTATGCCTCGTTGAAATATATATCCCAACGTTCCACTAGGCATTACTGCGACGGACCATTATCAAGCGTCATGATATCATGACCTCATAAGGACGTCATGATCATTTCTTGATTTTCAGTCACATACGGTTCCTTTGAACTTGGGTTCAGTATTCACGCTTGGTCACGCCAAGCACTGTGCTAAATTTTCAGACTTATAAGTACTACTACTAAAAAGAGCAAACGTCCTCTTGAAAATGACCCTGTTGATGACCTCAGACCGTCTACAGACATTGACTACTGACCATGTTTTATTGTCATCGAGACCAAAGATAATACACCTTTGAAGTTAAAACCCTTTTGTGGTGTCTAAGGGTATCCAAGACATTGCCGGTGACGTAAAGAACATTAGAAAATTACGTCCTGGTGCGTTGTTGATTTAGTGCGCCAAAAGGCAACAGTCAACCAACCTTTTGAACACTGACACTTTCGTTGGTACTCCCGTTACCGTCACGTCACTGAACACGAGTAAGTGAATCGTGCGTAATCGAGATCGATTGCTGGTCAGGGTGTGTTATATGTCAAACGTTTCACAACCCGTAAAAACAACACAACTATTCAAACTAATACGTATCTGGTTTCTTTCCCGTCACCTACTACTCCAACATCACTTAAGGCTGATTACTCTATTGTCAGTGTGGAAAAGTACATTCCGAATGCTTTTCGGTGTTTCAAATGCCAAAAGCTCGGCCATGGTGTCAATACTTGCACATTGTCTGTTGTGTGTGCTCACTGCAGTGAAAGGACACACAACAGAAGATTGTGACAGTAATGTAAACAAATGCACCAACTGCGCAGGGAATCACCCATCTTACTCTAAGGACTGTCCCGTATGGAAACAGCAAATGGCAATCAATAAAATAGAATTCACGCAAAACATTACTTTTGCAGAGGCCAAGAAGCTAGTGCACTGCTTAGACCAGACAGCAAGCTATGCTTCCATTGCCAAAAGGACGGCTGATGCAACATCAAGCATAACTAAAGCTGCAGCAGGTTGTCAGACAAACGCAACGTGGATCAAAACAGATTCTCCTGCATTTTTCTCAGCCGCTACATCTACCCAAACGGTTGACTCACGTCCTGGTACATCTGGAATACAATCAGAGAAATCCCGTGATCACGACCTCTCTTCTCCGTCATCAGCAAAGTTACAACAAGATCTTGTTGAAAATAGACTTCAGTTATTTAACAGATACGGATCTCTTGAGGATATAGACGTATAGGGCACGTCCGTTGTAGGGCACACAGCTTGTCGCCCACCAAAACGGTGCGGGGTAGATCCCCAATAAATCCCCCCCAAAAGATAGCTTATCAGAATAATATTATTCAGTGGAATTCAGGAAACAATTTTAAAACAGATACTCTTGACCTCCGTCATTTCAACGCGTATCATTATCTTTCACCTCCAGGTGATAGGGCAGGTGGGGGATCATCAGTCTTGGTACATAGTTCAATAGCGCTTAAAACAAATCTCCAATCCGTAGTTCCGCGACTTACATTACAAGTTGCATTTACACTTTGTTCATTGCATATTCCACCTTCATCCGCTGTGCAGTTAACTGATCTATAAGCTCTTTGTAATGAATAACCTAAACCCTATATAATCATGGGCAATTTAAATGGCCACAACCCACTGTGGGGTGGTACTACTACGAACACCAAAGGTGTTTTAATTGAGGATTTTCTTTCAAATAATGATCTCTGTATTTACAATGACGGGTCACATACATATTTACATCCTGGCACAGGAACATATTCAGCTCTTGATTTATCAATTACTGGCTCTAATCTTTTAAATGAATTTGTATGGTTGGTCCACGATGACCTATGTGGGAGCGACCATTTCCACACAATACTAAAACCTGTGAACCCATCTGATGTACATCGATACACGATGGAATTTTAAAAAGGCCAACTGGACTCTATATGAATCTCTCTGTATTGGCAAACTTAATCCCGAGCGTTTTACTACTGTTCCTGATTCTATTAAATGTTTTTCAGATGTACTCAATGATATTGCTGACGAGTGTATCCCAAAGTCTTCTGCAGTTCCACACATACCAAAACCATGGTTCACTGATGAATGCAAACAGGCTAGGAAGGCACGTAAGAAAGCTGAGCATTATATCCGTCGCCATCCTATGGTGCATAATTTAAATAAATTTAAAATTTTAAATGCTAAAGCTCGGTGTACACTTAAACAGAATAAACGCCAATCTGTGAACAATTATGTGTCCAAAATAAATTCTCTAACGCCTATGTCCAAGGTATCGAACATGGTCCAGAAAATTAAGGTAAAGGTACTAAATCTAGCATCCAACATCTCAAACATGAAGAGCAATTACTTACCGAGAAATCAGATATTGCAAATAAACTTGGTGAAAATCTGGCTAAACACTCTTCCTCTTCTAATTACGTGCCTAAATTCCAACAATATCAAAAACACGAAGAAAAGAAAAAAAATAATTTTAATTCAGATAATAAGGAATATTTTCTATTCATGAACTCCATACTGCTCTTGATCGAGCTTATGATACTGCTACAAGAGCTAACATACATTATCAACTCCTGAAACATTTAACAGAATCCTGCCTAGAAACTCTTTTAAATATTTTTGATGATATTTGGACATCGGATAACTTTCCTCCCTCATGGCGTGACGCCACAGTAGTATCCATACCTAAACCTGGACGAGATCATACGGATCCGTCCAATTCTCGACCTATTTCACTAACTAGCTGTTAGTTTGTTTGCAAGACCACGGGACGCATGATAAATAATCGACTTGTTTGGTACTTGGAAACGAATAACCTTATAACAGATATACAATGTGGTTTCCGTAAAAACAGAAGTACTGTAGATCACTTAGTGCGTTTGGAATCATTTGCAAAACCGCGCTGATCAATAAACAACACGCTGTCTATCTTTTTTGATCTTGAAAAAGCATATGCCTGGATATATGGCATTTTAAGAGATTTACATGATTTCGGTTTGCGAGGTCGTTTGCCTGAATTCATAGCCAACTTTTTTTTTACAAACAATTTCAAGTCCGCGTGGGTTCTACCCTGTCTGATCATTACAATCAGGATCAGGGTGTACCATAAGGCAGTATTTTGTCTGTCACACGTTTTAGTATACAGACGAACAGTTTATCAAAAGTTTTAAACGATTCAATTGATGGATCGATATTTGTGGATGATTTTAATATTTCTTGTCGTGGTGAAAATGTGCATACTATTGAACGGCAACTGCAGCTGTCTTTAAACAAAATAAATAAATGGTGTCTTGAAAACGGCTTCACATTTTCTAAATCCAAAACTAATTGTATACAGTTTTGCAGATAATATAATGCCACATAAGGAGCCAGAACTATATCTAGATGGCACTCCCATCAAAGTTGTAAAGGAGGCCAAGTTCTTGGGCCTGCTCTTTGACTCCCACTTAACATTTCTGCCTCATATTAAGTCCCTTACAACTAAGTACCTAAAGGCTCTTGACTTGTTGAAAGTTGTTTCCAACTCCAAGTGGGGAGGGGATCAAGCGACCCTCTTACACCTATATCGGTCACTGGTCCGTTCAAAACGTGATTATGGCTCCATCTTATATGGTGGAGCCTGCAAAAGCAACCTTCTTCGTTCTGTCTACCACCAAGGTTTAAGACTCTGTCTTGAGTCTTTCCGAACTTCACCTATTGACAGTCTTTACGTTGAGGCCAATGAACCATCTCTTACACAACGTAGTATAAAATTATCCTTACAATACATTACTAAATTGTACTCTAATGAATCTAGCCCTGCCTACAGCTGTGTTTTCAATCCCCTTTATGAGGATTTATACAACATGAAATCTTCTCTTGTTCCGCCTCTAGACCATAGAATTAAACCATTTCTTTCTCAGGCCGGCATTGAGCTGGAAAATATAGCTCCTTCCCGTCGTCTTTCTTCTCCTCCTTGGCAATCAATTAAAACATAAATATAACAATTATAAATCCTTACTTACAGATGGATCCAAGGACGGTGGCGCAGTGGCTTGTGCCACTGTCATTGGATCCAGAACAATAACTCTATTTTCACATCTGAAGCTAACGCCATATTAACGGCTCTTAAATATATTCAAAGACACCCTAAACATAAACAGCACATAATCTTTCCAGACTCTCTTTCTTGCCTTCAGGCTATTAAAAATATTTCTTGCAAACATACACTTTTAATTGAAATTACTGAATTGTATTATAATCTTGCTACTGGCCAATACGACATCGTCTTCTGTTGGTTACCCAGCCATGTAGGCATTTCTGGCAACGCAATAGCCGATCTTGCTACCAAGGCAGCACTCAACAAATCTGTGTCACCACTTCTTATTCCATGCTCTGATTACAAAGCTAGCATTAGAACTTACATCCGTGATCTGATGCACAAGAAGTGGGACACCCAAGTAGGTATAAATAAAATACATGAAATAAAACCGTATGTTGGTTACACCTACTTGGGCTGTCAGTCCACATTTGAAGAGGTTATTTTACGACGATGTCGTATTGACCATACAAGATATACTCATGTATACCTGTTAAAGGTGAGGATCCTCCGTTTTGTATCCCTTGTGATGAGAGAGTCACGGTCAAGCATATTCTGCTTTACTGTGTTGAATTCTCCATCAAAAGGGATAAGTATTTTATAGTTAAAACAATTTAGGATCTTTTTACCAGCGTTAGTTTCCAAATGGTACTTTCAAGTGTAAAATTAAGTGAAAATTTATTGAATATAAAACTAGATAACTCAAGACAAAAAAAACTTCTTTCTGCAATCCCTATAGAAGGTAGCCTTAGGATTGATCCTGAAACGTAACGCCAAAACGGAGCACATCTGAGCGCCATGGGAAGAGGTTGCAGACATTTCTCGATGTAGCCAAAATGCACGTGAACTTCATGTTGCCTCTGGGTATAAAACTGAGTGGAGAATGGACTTTTGACAGTTGTTGTTTGGAAGAATCAAGCATGCCACGATTGACAGCAACAGGGAGTGAACAGGCTAATGGTCGTTTACAGGCCGGACAGCATGCCCAAGTGGTTGCAAACGTTTTCAACGTCCACGTCAGCACCATCCACCGTCTGCAACAGCGTTACAACACCACCAACAGTACTGCAGACCGTGCTCGCACTGTAGACCACTCCGAGACAGGACCGCTTCCTCCACAGGCAACACCTTCGAGATCCCTTCAGGTCAGCCTCCTTGACAGCTCGACAGACTATTGGCACCCGGCAGAGACCCATCAGCGAGGATACAGTACGACATCGCCTTGCAGCACACAATCTTCGTTCCCGTCGTCCTGTTCGAGGGCCAATCCTCACCGCCCGTCACCGTCAAGCAAGAATGCGGCATCAACAATGGAGGTCAATAGTCTTTAGTGATGAGAGCCGATATTGCATTTTCACTTCAGAGGGTAGAGTGAGGGTTTGGCGGGGAGGGGGAGGGAGTGAACGTTTCAGAGTCGATTGTGTTGTGAAGAGAAATGCATGGGGTGGTCAAAGCATCATGGTTTGGGGTGCAATAGGTCTGAATCAGAGGATAGGACCCCATATGTTTCAGAATGTTGGTGCAGGACGGGGGAATGGCATCACAGCTCAGCGGTACATCGACCGGAACCTCAGACCTCACGTCGAACCATTCTTTGCACGTCACCGGAATCACGTGTTCCAACAGGACGTCCCCATACAGTTAGGCTCACTATGGACTTCTTACGTCGGCAAAACATCAGAACCATGCCATGACCAGCCCTCCAGATCTGAACCCAATCGAACACCTCTGGAATGCGATCCAGAGGCGTCTGCACCAGGTGGTTCCAAGACCGACAACTCGTGCTGATTTGCAGGCAGCTTTCCTCAGAGTGTGGGCACAAGTACCGATGGGCTTCGTGAACCGCCTCAATCACTCGATGTACCGACGTTGTATGGCAGTGTTGAATAGTCAGGGAGGGCATACCCGGTACTAAGCATGCCATGACTACATTGTGCCAGATTTTCCCATGAAAACACAACACAATGATGGGCCATTGATTGTTCTCAAAGTGTATGCTAGCTGAGGAACTAATCATGTGTCATTTTTTACCTATGTGTTAATGAAATTAAAACATTGTTGACAATTACACATGTCTCGCGTTTCTTTTGCGGTTCAGTGTATTTCATTTTAATGTTAAATGTTCTCGTCACGATATGGCTGAGATATTGCCGATGGTGACGTTAAATATTAACTCAGTCATTCACCTCAACTTCAGCAAGAAAATATTAAATGACCACTAACAAACTAATTAGGACGATAATTTTATTCTCTACACAAACAGATGTGTACAGGTTCTGTGGCATTTTTTGAAATTGTGAAATACAAAAATATACGTGTCGGGGATAGCTTTTTAGATTATGATGGAAAATTGTCCTGATGGTGCAAACAAACACTGGTCTTCTTTCGTGAGGGATGTACTATATAAACATGGCTTTGTGTTCGTGTGCGTAACAGATCCATTGAGTGTAAACGCACAAGAATTTTGTACTGTATTTAGGCAGCGTTTAGTTGATAAGTTTTTACAAAAATGGAAAAGTTATATTGATAACAGCACTAAACTTTATGTATATTCAAACATTACAGTATCTTCCTCGAAGCCTGTCCTGTTGTATTACACGTTAAAGAATATCATGTCATGGGCTAAAAATAGAGGTTGGTAGATATTTACACTTAGATAGAGCATTGCGAATATGTGAGTTTTGTGTTGAGCAAAGTATCTCTGCCATTAAATATGAATATCAGTTCATTTGTGTATGCCCAAAATATCACGTAAAATATAGAAATACCGACAGATTAGACAGAGAGGCAGATGCTATTCTGGTAAACGCCTCGTTTTTCTTTCTTTTATGTTTTACAGATTAGGATAGACATGCAGAAGAGAGAGTTCCGATGATTCTGGCACAGTCAGGCTTGAAAGGCTCGTCAACAGCTCAGCGCCTTTGACAGTCGTTTTGAGGGAGATAACTTTTAATATCAAAAGTGACTAAGGTGTTCATAAAATACATTATTTTCCATCTGCTGCTTAAAGCTGTTTCAAATGTCCTTTTGCATTCCTTTTCATTTTCTATATTGTATTTGTATCACTTGTTAGTAGTCACTCACGTTTATGTAAACCTTCTGTAAAAATAGGTTTGTCAGACAACGCATGTACTTTGGAGGCTCGTACACTGCAGCGACAATTTTGTATCGTGAAGAATTCATGAACCTGAATGAAGTGAAGCTGTCACTTGAATCTCCATAAATGGGTGAATATTCTAGGTGTACTTGACGATCAAAACTACTGTAAAACGATCTCACAAAAACCCTCTGACGCTGATGGTAGCAGCTGGTGTCGTCCATAGACAGCTTCTTGCATGTAGATTCCAGTTCGAAGCAGTTGGACGCTTGTTCGTTCTTTGTAAAGTTGGGAATGATAGTGTTGTCCAACACCCATACCCAACGTCCGGTGTTAGCATTGCGGTAACCTCCGATGTAGAATTCATCATCACGACAATCTCCGTTTCTTCTGTCTACAATGAGAAATTTAACATATCTTTCTAATATTTTAAAAGGTTCTAACGCAGGGATATATTTATAACCTAATGGCAGACATTTTCATTCGGAAGAACTCTCGCTTCCAGTTAATAGCCAAGCACAAATACATGTAAGTAACCAATGTATAGTTATAGGCATGTACTTATGTAACCATGGACATCAGAATAGTGTAAAACATAGCAGTGTTTGTATATGCTTCTTGGGATAACACTCACGTGGACTGGGTGAGTTGAAGTCGTGGATAACTCTGCTGATAATGCTTCCTATTGCCTAGAGCTTCATTTCTGTGTCAACATAAATCAAATCTCCACCTTCTTTGCCACAATTTCCCCGTGCTTCCATCCACGAGATCTTGCTATTGTGCAGCTTATAGCAGATGCCGACTTGGTTGTGTGTGTAGCCGGGATGGAGGTGACACTCTGGAAAGAGACATGATTCATTTACGGGATGTATCTGATTGGTAAGTTGTGTAGAGACCACGTGAGCTACAATTTACTTAATACTGTACACTGGAGTTATTTGGATACGTTGTATTATATTTATAGCATTTTGTTTATCATCAGTAAACACTCCCTTTTCAATGAATTAGTGAAATGCCGCGCCTTAAAGTTAACCGGTAACCAATCCCCCCATAACTCGTTTGATGTTACAGTGAGCTGGCTATGAATACTGCAGAGAGTATAGAACGTATTTCAGCCAATTGTAGAAGACTAGCAGATAGAATAGTAAGTTGAAGGAAGTCATGAAGTCATATATGTACATAGAAAAAAGAATTGTTCAGTCATCTGTTTACAAGATTGCCATGTAGCTAAGATGACATTAATATCATCAGAAATTAACGGGGCCAACTAATGATTTTTGCCCCTTTCAGGTCTTATGCCGGGAAGTGTCAAAACTAATCAATAAAGATACAGACCTCACTATTCACAGATCCACCGAAGATGAAAACGGCAATATTATAATCGCAGTCATAACTGATGATGGTAAAGATTTACATTAACTAATCTATATGGATCTTACAATGATTACCCAAACGTCTGTATAAATTATTTGGAGTCATAGTCTTATTAGAAAATGTTGGAGACTGGAATGTGGTGCTTGATTCATCAGTAGATTTCGAAAATATAAACAATGTTAATGATAAAATATCCAGCAAAAACAGTCTTAGAGAAAATTGAACAATGTGACCTAATATATATGTTTGGAGGGATGTCAATGAATCCTCCAGGAAGGATGTCTATTTCACTTTCACAGGACATGTTTCAGCTAAGTCTTATATCCTGCCAGGTTGTAAAACCGATACTCAGCTGTAGATTTCACCTTTTCAAACGCAAACATTCGGGAAAGAGGAAAATTCAACACTTCATTAATGTTTCATCCTGATCACGGAAAATTGGTAAAATCAATTTTAAGGGAAACAATAGAAGAATACTCAGAAACTGAAATAACGGATAACTATATGACTCCGATAACAGTGGAATCAAACTTTGTAATTAATGACAGCATATTTTTAGAGACCTTTTCTTAATGAAGGTGAGATGAAAATCATTATCCTTTACATTATTCCTTAAAACAAATAACGATAAGAAGGCAGAACTAGAAGCTAAAATTAAGGATTGTGAAGACACAATAAGAAAACATTTCAAGATATTGATGAAAATTAACTTTCTAAACTCTCAGAAAATAGAACCCAAACACAGATAGATTTTTCTTTAAAAGGTGGAGGTCAATAACTTTTTATATGTCATTTATAAGATAATCAGCACTTGCATTACAAACTGGTTAAAGAAAACATGGACGCTTTGTTGATGCCATAAAATTATTTCTTGATGGCTCAGAGGATAGTATGTATGGTGTTATCAATACCATTTAGAAGATGCCGGGTCTTAAGATAAATATTTTTGACAAAACTAAAGCAATCTGGATAGGATCAAAATGTAATGATATGGAAATAGAACGGCACAGTGGTGAATTTGAGGTATTCGGGATCAAACTTACTTCAACACTATGTGACGTATGGGTGACGTATGGGTGATTAACACTAGTGAAAGGCTCTGGAGAAAAGGGCATTCAACATTAACAGGAAAGATTGCAGATATGAAGACAGTAGCAGTTTCAACATTAGATAAATTTGAATTAATGCCTTTTGAAACATAAACATCTGTATATATAAGAGGAACAATGTTGGATTATAATTATGTTTTACACTTCTTACCTATATCCTGGAAATAAACTGTTAAAAAATAACAAGATCAACATCAACAACCCATCAACAACATGAACATTACGAATTGTATCAAAAGCCCCATTACAGTTTTCAAAAGGATCAACACTTTTCAAAGACAATAAACTTAAGATATGTGGCATAAGATATTCAGTCTTTACGGATATGTTTTAAATAATATTATTTTCTTTTTCGTTTCCATTTTAAATTCTTACATGGAATAATATATTCCAAAAGGGAGCTTTTGAAAGTGATTCTGACGTGAAGCTTTTGTAATGGTCTACAGTAAACAATCTGTCATGAATACTGGAATTTTACGGACACCATGTCATTTTGGAACGAACTTAAGATCTTGATCAACCAAACTGTACTGACTCTCTCTCTCTCTCTCTCTCTCTCTCTCTCTCTCTCTCTCTCTCTCTCTCTCTCTCTCTCTCTCTCTCTCTCTCTCTCTCTCTCTCTCTCTCTCTCTCTCTCTCTCTCTCTCTCTCTCTCACTCCCGCCTGTTACAATAATATATTTGTATCTGTGTAACTACGGGAGGAATTAAGAAAACAAGCAGTACAACGATCGTAGCGCTAAGCAGTATACAAACGAATTATAACGTCTCGTGTGCTTTTCTGGACAGAGAAATCCCGTTAAATTCAAACACTGTGCATTTCCATGAAAAGTTGTATATATGTCCATTTGTGTGGCAATGTGGTCTGTGCTGTGGATTCCTTGTTTAATGGCAACAATAATAAACCATTTCGCAGTATAGGGTGTGTACGTATTCATGTTTTCACAAGGTTCGCTAAAAGGCACACAAAACCGCTTCGCTGTCAGATTCAGTAAAACGATTCAATTGCTAATATACATGTACCGTTTTATACACGAAGGAATTCGAATGTTAATATGCTGCAGCGGAAAGTGAACACAAAGCAATGTCGCTGCACTCGGAGCTAATTGGTCCACCTATGGACAACGCTGAAAGGTAAAACTTTTCTTACACAATATCTTGAATTTGATGGCCTAATTCAATGGCCTAATTTTGATTCTAAAAATTCAAAATGGAAACCAAACGAGGCCACCGAAAAATTCAGACGGCTAGCATGGCTACACAGTATAGGATTCTAAAGTATTTCACAGCTGACTGCTGAAGCAAACTGGTGAAAGATATATGACAACGTTATTGTAAATGATGTGACAAAGAAATCTGAAAACCTTTAGGCTCACGTAACAAATGAGTGTCTCTGATTGATGGTTCAGCGGCTGGGGTGGAGACTGCCTTTTAGGAAATACTTTTTTTGACGAATATTACTAATGTGCAGTTGGAATAAAACGGATGAAGGCACTTACCATGCTTAGGTCTGCGATCTGTGAAGAACATAGAGTACATACTGTTAGCCCAAGTACTGGCACCATGACAATTCCAGATAATATAGAGATTTGCAGCATGAAAGCTGCAACACGTACCCCAAAACATATAGGAAAAGATAATAACAATGACCACTCTGTTGACGTTAAACAATAAACAAACAAGGAAATAATGTGTATATGAACAGAAATTCCCGATAATCCAGATCCTGTGCATCTCCTTGAACATGCTGTATGTATGTCCAGCTGTGTGAGAATATGTTCTGTGCTGTGGATTTTCCATTTAAAGACATACACAAATAAAGTATATACATGACTGTATAGTTCGGTCGATTTAACATTAATGGGTATGTACACGTAATCCTTTTCCCCAAAGCAATCAGTGAGGCAGGAAGCGAAAGATTCACCAAAGGACGCCAGAACCCGCTTGCGTATCAGACTTTGTTAGCAGAATCATATGCCAATTAATATTTGACGTTTTATACTGAATATGATGCTATAGGAATGATAATATTACAAACGGAAATCACTGCTAGCAGGAGTAGAAAGAGATATCATCTCTGTTAAAGATAACATTGACGATAGGTATGGAACTACCTTGGATTTGCGACAATCTTATGATGATGACCAACTACTGTTTCGACGGATTACAATTACCTCTTTACGATAACTTTAGATCGTTTCGAAAATGTAGACCCTGTTATCATTACTATAAGATGTTATATTAACAAAAGTATACAATATAATGCAATCGGAATCATACAAAGTACATTAAAGCAGTTTGATGCTTTTATTTACGAATCGTGACATGTTCATTCCACCCTACCTAAACTTCCGTTGTATGGAAATCTCGATCCTCCGACACAGGGATTCCATGATCGTGCTTCCGGCACTTTAATGTCAGACTGTTGGAGGCATACGGCCAACACACATCGTCGCTAATGCAGATGATGGCACAGGCAATGACACTGACTGTGTCTTCATGCTGCTTGTGAACACCGTTCTTATAGATTTGGTTACGATGGCTGGAGCTTTTGATGATGATGCTGAATCTACTGCCTCTGACAATGCTACAGTAGAGTAGCAACTTCATGAGGACACCCAAGCGTTTGTGGGAAAGCGCGTTTCATTGACGAACGATCTTGGACACTATATTCTATAATAAAAAACAGTATGTCAGCATCTAAACTGACTAATGTGCAGTACTAGATACTTATACGTAGCTATTCTGAGACTCTTTACGATACAAAATGCCAATATGAAAGCAACAACCCAACTTCAGAGTACCTCCCACTAAATACTGTGTGGAGGTTCCTGCAAATTCCTTGAAAAGAAGCTCATAAATAGCTGACATTTTGGATCAGACAATTAGAGCAACACATTAACTTTTGTTCATTAAACATGATAATTCACTCAAAGAGAAACATTTCAGTTTGTCTCTATCATTCATTTAGAATTTGCGTAGCACCGCTGTAAGTGCTAACTAAGTATGTTCCTTTGTTTTCAGGATACGGTTTCATGTAGCTTTAGTAAAGTACAACTGACACTGTCTTTCTCGCTAAAACTATACGGTATTACTTCCTTAAGTGGCATTTAGAATGTAGTATGATGAAGGGGAACATTTTAATGGATAGACAACTTCTCTATTGCAGTGAATGCGACGTTTCGGTGTAGATCCCAACACAGGTATCAAGCAAATGATACACAACAAATACACAAGGAGATATATTTACATGGAGGGTATTTGTTTTGAACATTTTCTATGTCAAGAGGAATAAAGGGATTTGGCAAACATGATCACTGAGCTTATTTAAGTACCCCTCCCTAACATGTACATATTTTCGGAAGCTATTTACAAGGATTATTGCCAATAAAGTAATAGAATGGATTGGTACCACGCGTTTGGTCTTTGAATGAAATATGGATAAAATGGTGATCAGAGGAGATCAACGTATTGTTAGTTTCAGAGTCTACATTAGAGTTACCATATAATACTGAATAATGTCATGTCCACCTTGATAAATGTACATTGGAAACAGTAAATCGTAATACAGCGGACAGTTGAAGAAATAGTGTCTTCTTGTCATAATAAACTCACACGCAAAAGAAACGCAAGTCTGACATGTAGCATCACTGTATTTCTTTTTCAACAGTTAAGTATACAAATACGAGTGGAGTCAGATGTACAGAAATTTGAGCAAACACAGTTCATTGGTATCCATACTCAATAAGGTCTTTACAATTTGTGTCAGCAATTGCATTTTCCGATTGCGATCATTTGAATTACGTCATTCAATACCTGGTGTGCCCACCATTAGCATTGATCACTGCCACACATCTCCTGTACATAGAGTTGATCAGACGATTTGTGAAGGCCCTTGGGATCATTCTGCACACTTCCAGTACAGCTGTACGCAGGTCATCAGCAGTTGCAGGCGCTGGTTGCACTTGGTGGAGACGCCTCTGAATCTCATCCCACAAGTGCTCGATGGGGTTAAGGTCAGGGCTAAGGGCCGGCCATTGCATGACGTTTATGTTGTGCTGTTGAAGAAAGGCCATGGTAAGTCTTGCAACATGCGGACGAGCATTATCTTGCTGGAAAATGTTATTCCGATGTCAGGCAAAAAATGGAGCAACATGAGGTCTGATGACTTGGTCAATGTAACGCTGAGCTGTGATGCCGCGTCCTCGACCTTGACCCACATTCTGGAAGCACATTGGTCCAAGCCTAGCATTAAGTCCAATTCCGGCCCAAATCATGACACTAGGACCACCCCATGCATCCCTTTCCAACACGTTTCGGTCAGCAAAACGCTCTCGTTGACGTCTCCAAACCCTGACCCGTCCATATGCATGTGACACACAAAAGCGACTCTCATCAGAGAAGATGACACGTCTCCACTCACGCTGACGCCAATTTTGATGACCCTGTGCCCACTGAAGTCGTGCTTGTCTATGGTGTGGTCGGAGTATTGGACGACGTGCTGGTCGGCGACATCGTAGGTTGGTGGCGCGCAGCCGTCGGATAACGGTGTCACGGCTGATGCGTCGATTATGTGTCCCGACAGTATCCCGAGCAGTTTGGCTTGCTGTTAAGAAAGGATCACGCTGGTGTTGCCGTGTCATGAGACGATCCTGCCTAGAGGTCGTGACCCTTGGTCGGCCGCTTCGTTGACGGTCATTGGTTGACTGTGTTGTGTTATAGCGATGCTGGAGACGGTAGATTGTCGTTATGTTGACGTTAAAGTGCCGAGCAATGTGTTGGACAGACTCTCCAGCGTGTAAACGTCCGATAGCCTGATTCCTCTCATGTTGGTTTAGTCGCGGCATTGTTGAACAATGAAGGATATGCCAAAGTTCTTGGCGGTTTTTATACCCACTACGGGTAGTGAAAAGTCGTGCATATTCAATTCCACGTGGGAAGTGTGCATCATGTCCACATCTTCATTTGAGTGGTGCATTTTGGCGATTCGTTTTCGTCTTGTTGTGATCACATTGATCTTATAAAATGATACAGAAAATGTTCCAAGCATCGCCAAGCATCACTATGTACCGAAGGTATTATGAAATTAGGGGTCCAAATTTGGTTCTTCAGTTCAGATAGAAACTTGCGTTTCTTTTGCGTGTGAGTATATGTCATTATATGAAACGGGCGTAAACTCACTTGTCTCTGATTTCTTCATTGTTTCCTTAACTAGTCCCCACCACAGTTTACCGCCCACTTTAATATTTTATTTTTCGTGTAATTTTGCACTATACACCTTTTTCGCTGTTCTCACATTACTAACAATAATATTTCTTACTTGCCTAAATTGTGCCCAATTACTGTGATTGTTTGTTTGTTTAGCTCTTCAATGTTCTTTCTCAAATCATTTTCAAATATTATTAGTTATCCATAGTTTGCCTTTTTCTGATAGTTGCTACTTTATTAGGAATATAAGTCTGGATTAAATCTGTCAACAAACTTTTTGTGTAACGCTATTAACATCCTCAGACTGGAGGAGCATCTGCCAATCATGGGATAGAGCACGTCTATTTAAGCTGTCTCCGTCCATTGAATTATAGTTAAAGATGCATCTTTATTGACATTGTTGCTTTTGCTCGGAATACTGGACACTAGCGTACGCTGGATAGTGGTGACTACAAACAGGATCAAGGACTCCTGAACAACTGATACTTGATGGGCGGGAAATAAGTATAACGTCAAGTAATGAACAGCTACTCACAGTGACTCTAGTTGCTACATTAATTATTAGACCAAAGGCAGATTCTAAGAAATTATTTTTTGCATAATTGTAAAATCCAAAGTGTGTCTGAAACACCCAGAAAAACAGTATGCACATCGATAGCGTTGCCAATTAATTCTTCAATCAAGGTCTAACACTCAGCTAAACAAAAGCATCATGTTAATAATTTATTGTTTTGAGCAGCTAAATAGTCTGTAACGTGAATGGTAACCCCATCACCTGGTGGTGAAAGGAGGGGGAAAACCAGGAATATGTACATCATCATTATAGATGTCATTACCATGCCATGTTTCAGAAAGACATATAACATAATAATGTGCAAGGTCTGCAGTAATTAAGTCAATCTTACCCTTTAATCTACGAACATTTTAATTTAAATATCTAAGTTAAATATGTTTAATGTTGTTGAATTAGAGGTCCTGATTAGGGTGTACAACTCCGCTACATATTAATAAAATAGCAGACAGTTAACATTAATTCAAGTCAACACTACTAGATAAGGGAAGGAATGACACAGTCGGTGACTACTTCCATTGGAACCATTTATGACAGAGAAGGGACTGCCTTGAGAAAGATTCCTGAAATCTTCCCTTTGGATGGGTTTCAGGACATTTCCGTCCTCTGGTCCATCAGGACAATCATACATAGAGCAAAGCATTATACGTGATGGGAGCTACCTAAGACAAGACAGGCTACCCAGCTAGATGGAAACTGGAAAGCTACAGATGCAGGAGAAGGCTTCCTCATCGCCGAGGTGCCGAGGACCGAATTCCCATCTCTGTTACAAGGAAAACCACTGCTGTCCTGGTGTCGCATGCAGTGTTGTCCATATTTCCACATGCACTGCTGACGAGTTCGTATGAAGTGTTGTCCTGGTCCCCACATGCACTGCACATGGTGCCTCTGTTTCCTGATACACTGGTTGCCTGTGCTCTGGTTTCGTGATATTCGTGATATATTAACTTGTTTCCTGACGCACTGGTTTTGTGGCGCATAAATGTGTATTCTAAATGTACAGGACACCATGAAGCGGTAACGACTTTCATTCAGTCCAGTTCACTTATCCTACAGCAATATTGTTCGAAAGTAGTTTTGCGTTATCAAGTCGTATGCGTCATTACTTATGTTAGCATATCCTGAATCCATTTGCGTCACTGACAGGTGCCCATTCGTGGTACAAATAAAACTCAGCAAATTCAAACTAAATCAGCAAGATCAATTTACTCAGTACCTTTGCGAAGTTGCGCGTAACGGGTCTCTCTAAATTGCACTCTCCCTTAAGATGAGGAAAGAGTGTAAATTTGATGATAATATGGACTGAACTTCATTTCATTTTAGTACCTTGAATTTCATACTCGACTCCATTCCCAACATTTAATTTCCCTTGAACTTCAAAAACGCTTCACCACCAAATCTGTTTACTTCAGGGCGCAGACTTGAGCGTGAATTCTGTCGTGACTAAACACTTGACGTGCTGTCGAAAACAGTTCCGATTTCTCATCCCAACATTAATAATTGTATGACGTGAGGCTCTTACAACACCGACCACAGACTGACCAGCATTAAGCCTCCCCGTAGCAAGTTGACGTTCTTGATTTTTACATCTTGACTTTTGGAACTGTCATTACCAAGCAAAGATTGAAATGAAAAGTTTAATTTGTTCTTCCAGTACATGTTCAATGCGCGAATTCGCTTAAAGCAAACACATGCATCGAAGGATATCATGAATGTCGATATAAGATGCGCATGTCGCGTTTTTAATCTTTATAATAAGGTTTGCACATGGACTTACAATATCGTTAGGATTGCTTCGTGAAACGGCATACTTGTGGCTATTGTCGTGGTTTTCCCCGTCCTACACTTTTTTACCCTCTTTGTCGAATTATTTCTCGTCCTCTTGACTGTTGTGTTTGTCTTCATGGGCTTAAACAAACTCCGACTCCGCACTTTTCATCTGATTCCCCACATATGTACAAAACGTAAAGCCTATTTCTGGTGTCCCCTGCCGATGTATTGTGGAATATTGCCAAATGTGGCGTACAATTCATTCAAATCAGCTTTATACCCGATCACCCCATCTTCATCACCTTCATGGTCTTCTGTTTTGGTCTTGCTTGAAAATTGTCATCAGCAACCCATGCTTGTTGTAATGGATGACTATGGGATCGGGTCTGACTTGATTGACACTTGTCATCGTATCAAAATTGTTTAGATTGATCACCATGATCATCGGATTGTCTAGACTAGACTTGATTATTTACAGACCGCGGAATATTTCTGATTGGGGCGTCGAACACGTAAAACTTTCAAACACGTAAACTTTACACTATTTTCACAATGTTCACATCCTTGTTTCAACCCTTTATTCTCCTCGCTTTATTTTAAAGATAAATCAATCCGTTTAAATCAAATATACCACATGGAATACGGTAACGTTATACAGAGGTACTCACCAAGAGATCAGCGTGTTCTCACCAACAACACAAAGACACTATCAAAAATTCAAATTATCAAACTGCAAGTCTTTCAGTATAAATCCTCTAACTAACACCATACCAACGTGTAACAAACAAAATAGGAGAAAACGGAGAAAAATATACAGTTTCATTGTCATATATAATGAAATTTTATACATTATTATTAATAGTATCTCGTATTCAGGTGACTGGGTTGACATCACTGACCTTGTTGGGCTATAGAAGTACCATTAGAAATTTTGAAAGAACTTAATGAATGATTTTTTTAGATGAATGATGAATTCTTATCGCCCCCGACGCACAGAGTCAAAGTGAGGTACCGGTTGTTTAGTTTAAATGAACCGACTTACACATGAGAAACAAAGTAAATTCTACTAAATTTGAAAGAAAATAAATGTGAAATGAATAATAACATGTCCTGATGGAATAATGAGCTTCTCGTTTATTAATCAAATAAATATGGAAAGAGTAATAAACTGAAGAAGACTCAGATTATATCAGAATATTCTACAGGCAACTCTGTGTTAGTGCACTAGCAGAACTATTATCTCGATCCTGAAAATGACGACATATTGTCCAGAAGACATAATAATTATCGGTTCTGGAAACCTAGTAGTGGGACTCTGTATTGCTTTTCCGTTAGGCGCTGGCAAGACGACAGTGAGTGAGTGTAGCTTTACGCCACACTCAGCAATATTCCAGCTATTCGTAAATGATATCAGGCAATCCAGTGATCAACAGCAAGAGCATCAGTCCACGCAATTTTGATACGATGACATGTGTCAACCAAGTCACCGAGCCTGACCACCCAATCCGATTAGTCGCCTTTTACGACAAGCATGGATTAGTGAAGATCAATGCTAACTCGGTCATGACGACAGCATGAAAACAGTTGAATGCGTACTGTATAACCCAGTGATTAACATTACGAGACAACACACACGAATTCGGTGTTTGACACTGTGTAATATGAACACAATGTTTCTTACTTTTTGTGAAAGAAAAAAACTTTTAAATTATTTACGTTATTGTTTTAAACCAACCCCAAAGTACAACCTGAGAACTTACGTTCGTTCGTCAGTTTATTATTACAGAGTGCGTAGTTTGCGATGGTCAAATTCAGCACAGTAATCACTTTGTCATTCGAAGCTGTAAGAACACAAAGAATAAGAAGCATTTCTCCATCACAGTTTGAGAAGAGGTTTAAGGCAGATTGTTGCCTCTTCGACCGGTGAAAGTAAACGCATGGCTTCGTTCAGAAATGGCAAACTGCATTATATTTGGCACAAACTGTCGGTCATGTAAACGGGTGTGTTACAAATAAAACGACAGATTCTAACTCATTCTTAATTAAATCCGGAAAATGAGAGCAATATCCTTATATGTCACGATTTACAATTTGGAAACCCGTTTTATCTTTGCTTTACTTTACTTCTCAAGCATATGCTCGGGGATATTTTGATGGGAGTCTTTTTCATGCGCGTTCTACCCTTTGATGAAAGCTTCTGTCCAGTATGTATGCATTTATTTACTGAAAACATCCACATAAGAGGAATACATGTGATCTCAACTTTGACACCTGTGACGTTAACACCGATTACACGCGGGGGATGTTTCTTTTGAAAGACAAGACATCATGACATATTTTTTTTGCATACACCATGTCTAGTTATGTCTCCTAAACCAATCTGTTACGAAGTGAAGGTCTTTCACGTAGTAGTTGTTGTTGTTGTTGCTGCTGTAGGTAGTAGTTGTTGTAGCAGAAGTCGTAATAGTAGTAGGAGTAGTAGTAGTAGTAGTAGTAGTAGTAGTAGTAGAAGAATTAGTAGTAGTTGTGACAACTGTGGTAGTCATTGTTGTAGTAGAAGTAGTTGCAGTCCCAGTTTTAGAATAACTGTGGTGCTCCTTCCGCGACGACTCCTATACCACGTTCCTGTCAACAATTCCACAACATCTACCTATATAATATATAAAATGTCGTTCTACTGCAACTGCAAACATTCATGAAACATTTTCCAGTTTCCATGGCAACATTTGAAAGACGCCGTTTGTAGATCTTGTAAATGAACCTTGTGCTGAATAACCATTCGGAATTATGATATCGCATTCAGTCCTTCATAAAACCGTTCTTAAGAAACAAGAAACCACTTTACTTCTGTTTTTTCATTTAATGATTTAGATGATAAAAACATGCAGTTAGTCATTACGATTTGACAAATATGCACTCCAGATGTACCCAAATGGCGTGTATGTTTTATGAATTACTCGCAGCACTGAACACTTACATGTAAACCAAACTGTTGGAACATCCAGGGATGTATATCACCATTCAGAGGCAAATGACGTTTTCGGTATTTGCAAGGCCCCTGCATAATTACCTCACTTTAACATATTTCTATCTCATCTTCATACATTGTTGGCGTGTTTTGCGTTGCTTATGTGAAAAACACATACGTTTTCTGTTTCCTCTTCGTCACTGATAAAGGTGACATGAGTGAGAAGCTGATTTGTTTCAGAATAATTATGCTCTATACAGAACGATGCATCATGGACACACGTGGAAACAAATTTGATTGACGAAATAATGAAACGAAAGTATACAGTTAATGAAGATTGTCCATGTTGCACACTTAGCTACCACTGTATTCTTATATTTCAAGACCATGGCAGTCTGTCCCCTTCACCGTTTGTCTCCCAAACCGTATCATCTTTCTGACAGCGAACAATTCCAGTGGTGATAATGTCTGTGTGCTTGGAAAGTGGAGGTGTTCAACATGCTGTATCTCAAACAAACCATAGACAGGAATGGACATTGGACAGAACCTGGGGGTTTAAATCCCTACAAAAGAGCGCAGTTGCAACTTGCTTGAGAATCGGTCTTACATTCGCTACTTACTCAGATGTGTTTATACTTGTTTCAGTGAGCAATACTTTCATAGTTAGGGAATCTGGTGCGTGTATTAATTATTCCGTTAGTGTAATTGATATTTCGTGATTACATTCTGTGTAGTATGGTGTATTTTTAGATGTAGTGCAACAGTTCTGCATCATTGCATGCCAGCAATGGTACCAGCAGCAGTCAAACAGAGTACATGAGCAGTTTGTGGAAAAATGCTATTGGAACAATAGTTTAATTATATCGAAACTGGCAGCTCCGTTTGCTATAGTTAACCCACGAGTTTCTATAGTAGTGGCAATCATACCATTCTATTTTTTTTCTAACAAGCGACAACGGGATCCTGCACGGCTAAGGGAGATAATAGTTCTGCCCAGCCAATCGTGGCGCCTTAGATACGTGGACCACTGATGCAACACTAGCAACTCTGGAAACAGATTTAGACTTACTAGAAACAATATCATGTTTGGGCATTACACAAACAATAAACATGATCATAAGGAGAAGGATGATAATTGCTGCCCCAACTCCAAATGCAATTCCAAAAAGAAGTGAGTTGTTATTTGATTTTTTATAAGTGATACTAGGTCGCCTCGTAGTCCTTTGGGTAATCTCTGTCCTTTGAGTCGTAGTCGTGGTGGTGGTTGTGGTTGTTGTCGTTGTCGTTGTTCGCTGTGGAATTGTAATTGCTTGAAATGTTACAGATCTCAGATTTGATATCGATGAAGTTCTATTTGCGTCATCCACTGCTCTCAGCCCAATGACGTGGAAATTACTTATCTGATTGCTAGGCAACTCTACTTGTACAGTTTGCTGCGAGCCTGCCGGAAGTGCTGTGAGGCTGCCACTCAAAACGTTGCTGCTCGATAGCTGGTAGGCGGCCATGAAATTATTACGAAGTTCATCAAAAGAACTTGCTACTCTGATGTCATATTTTGCAACTGAAACACAAAACACAGCATCACATACCTGAATGTTTATTCACGTGCAGTAACTGCAGTAACAGTTTGGGTTTTTTTAAATTCGGTTTTATTTTAATCATTTCCGTTATTATGTGGAATGGAATCCGTGTACTCGACTCCCAGCTTTTCCATTCTTCCAAAAATGACCGACATACACAGTGCATGGAACTGGCGCACAAATGCATGCCTCAAACTATTAGCTTGGTGTTGTTAGCAAATTGAAGTATACTAAATCTCATTATCAACAACTAGCGAGTGGGTGAGTTAACTTTTACGCCACAGTCAGCAATATTCCAGCTACATCTGGCGCGGTCTGTAAAAAATCGAGTCTGTGATCAACAACATTAGCATCGATCTACGCAATTGGGATACGATGACATGTGTCAGCCTAGTCACCGAGCCTGATCAAGCGATATCTTACGACACGCATGGGTAACTGTAGATTAATTAATAGTAATTAATAGTAATTAGTACTACATTCCCCAGGACACCTACTATAACCAGTATCATCTCTAGCATATCCCCATCCCCAATCACTTACCCGTGCCGACATTGAGATCATCCCCAGTCGCTGTCCATGTGATAGCTATTGTTCTTCTGTCTCTGTTCACTATGCTAATGTCAAGGTCAGTGACCCGACCCGGATCAAGTTGATCAACTAAGGGGTCATAACCTTGGATATCTATTGCTCCCGGGGATGTTGTCCTGCTGAACGCGTCCACCGGCTGGTAGATCACTGGAACTGTGTTGTCTGGAAACAGACGTCGGTGTATTCAGGTGATCTTCAGTTGCACAGAAGCAGTTCAATGCCGCCAGTGAGTGAGTGAGTTTAGTTTTACGCCACAGTCAGCAATATTCCAGCTGTATGGCGTCTGTCTGTAGATAATCGAGTCTGGACCCCATCCAGTGACCGGTATCGATCAGTGCAAATGGGAACCGATGACATGTGCCAACCAAGTCAGCGAGCCTGACCACCCGATCCCGTTAGTCGCCTCTTACGACAAGCAGAGTCGCCTTTTGTAGCAAGCATGGGTTGCTATTCTACCCTGGACCTTTACGGGTCTCAATGCCGCCAGGGTAAGGTTCAAATGTCAACGTTAGGTTCAAATGTGAAGGTAAGGTTCAAATGTCAAGGTAAATTTACAATGTTAAGGTAAGGTGAGATTATTTGATACTGGTTTCACATTAATGCCGAATGTAAGTTTCTGTAACCACCCAGAAAGTGCCATCATTTAATCTTGTATGTTGCGTAGCCAGGGAACTGAACCCCTAAACGTCCGCTGTTCTATCAACCAAACCACGGGCGGTCTCTGATGTCTAGACCGATAGTGCTCACCAACGTGTTGTTTTCACAAAACTGTTCGTGTTCATTTTGAGAAAATGATATATTCAAGTCGTCAATCTCCTCCGGGGAAGCATGCAGCTTACCGGTAGATTCAACCACGCTGAACCGAATTTGAAAATTTGAAAAATAACCCTTCGTCACAACATATATTTCCACACGGATTTTCTCTGTTGTACAAACACATGTCGTTACTCTGAGTTTTCTGATCCTAGGAGTCTTTGATGTTGGTTCTGAGAGCAACTGTCCCGTTGGATGCAGTGGCGAGGTTTGTTACAGACATGGCCAGTGGATGTCCAGTTTTGAAACCATGATTCCAACCATCTAACAACAGTGACCAAGTCGATTACATACCTCCGTCATCGATTCCAATTAGTCATCATCCATTCATTTATTCTTTGTTTTGTTTTTCTACAGACTTCACCTGATCCGTGTCTCTCTACTTAAACCATGTCCATTCCAAACTGTATACAACAAGTGCCGCCATTGTACACGGGCCTCTATTGTGTATGTGCAACACTTGCAAGTGTGCTTTCTTGCATATGTGCCCCTCTTTAACATGTGTTCCTCTTGTGTGTGTGCTCCTCTTGTGCATGTGCCTCTCATGTGTATGTGTTCCACTTGTACGTGTGCCCCTCTTGCATGTGTACCCCTCTAATACACGTGCCGCTTGTGTATGTGCCCCACTTGTACATGTGGGCCTCTTGTACATATGCCGTTCTTGTAAATGTGCCCCTCATGCATATGTGTGTCCCTCTTGTACAACGTCTTTACAACTGTCCATTTTGTACATGTGCCCTCTTAAATATGTGCCCCTCTTGTTTATGCGCCCCACTTACACGTACGCTCCTCTCGTAAATGTGCCCTTCTTTTACATATGCGCTTCTTTCTGCATCTCTTTTAGATGTGCCCTTTTACATGTGTGCTTACTGTACATGTGCCAGTCTTGTAGATATGTCCCTTTTGTAGGTCTCCTCCTCTTTAAGGTGTGCCCCTTTTGTATATGTACACATGTCCCTCACTCTTGGCAACACATGTTTGATGACGTTGAAACATCGCTTATAATTTCAGCGAAGAAAATGTTCTTCCATATATGTTATCCTTGCATTAATGTGTGCATTCGTCAACCACAAGTTTAGTCAAGGCAGTATGTATGTAACTGAAGGTTCTTACTCTGATACACAGAGAGTGATCTGCCAGACAGGGCGGTTCCAGTTTTGATGATGACTGTCTGCCCATCCACCGACTCCACCCTAACCTCCATAGAGTAACGGGAGTTGGACTTGAAGCCGAGCAGGTAGTTGCTGTAAACGCCGTCATTGGCTGTGTTGTCAGGGACTGTGAAAAAAGAACCAACAAAAATAACCCCGTGTTAAGACCAATTGACTACACATAATATCCATATCCCTGGGACGTTGTAGGTAAGAGACATTATTGTAGAAACGTATGAATGACAACTGGTGAAAAATGATATCAAACATAGTCACCAGCAACCCCGTTGACTCACACAAATTGCGTATAAAAGCATATGTTTATTTGCTGCTTCACAGAGTGCTTCTATGCAAGAGCAGCAAGGATATCACACGACTGAGCAGAATTCCGAAATGGCGATGTTAACGGCAATTACACAGCCAGACATACTGTGCCAGAAGTAACGGAGGTTCGCTGGCTTTACTCAGGTAGCTGTGACGGTGGCTAACTGCATTACTCAGGCTGAAGTAACAGTGATTGTTGCACTTAGTTACGCGGTTTTGCTTGTCTTACGTAGCTTGAAGCAACAGAGGTTCTATACACTTACTCAGTCCGTTGTCCTTCATGATAACATTGAAAGGAGTTTCTCCTGCTCTGGACACAGTGACCTCAGCCTTGGCCCCAATGATTGGATTATACCCTTGGTGGGCGTACGTATACACAACAACTCCACTGCCTCCTGAATAGTTAAACTCTTTTGAACTGGTCCACGTCTCCACCTCATAGGGCAGGCCTCCGACACGGGGGTGAGACTTGACCACACCCACCACGGATTCAACTGAGTTTGCACCACGTTTAAGATTGTAAGTCCATCTCCCTGTCTAAAAGCGAAATAAGCACATGTACACGTGGTTATCTGTCATTTACCTTAGGGTAAATATCACTTCCAGATCCACGCTGATACATCATTTATCTGAATGTTCACAAAAGGTTACTTACTGTTGGTTTAAACCTTATATGAACTCGCGTACAGTGCTAACCAACATTACTGAGCGGCTCGGGTGGTGTTGGTTTGTTTGGGATTTTTTAATATTTTTTTTTAACTTTTTTAGTTTTAGTTTATATACATCTTGCTGTTGTCGTTGTTGTTGTGTAGGGGATTTTGTTTTGTTATCTTTGTTTCGTTGTTTTTTTTGTTTTGTTTTTTTTTGTCTTTTTTTTGTTTTGTTCTTTTTTTTTGTTTGTCGAAAATACTTATTTACCTGTGCCAGCGGAATGAGGAACCGGATGATGTTGAGAGCTGTGTCCTTACTGTAAGTTGGCGAACCCATGGTTTGGACATTCCCTAAAGGATCCTTAATGCTGACCTGTAACCAAGTAGTAGAGGGACGTATAATGATCTATGAAACTGTGAACTGTAGTAATACTGGATTTTGTGGTAGGCACTTCCGTAGTATGGGAGGCTGATGGCTAAGGTGCAGACTGCTGACCAGACCTCAGTATCTAAACGGGACTCAAAATCAGCCCTGTAAGATCACATCAAAGGCAATCCCGAACACGGTATCCATTGCGACAGAGCCCAAAGCCTAGCAACCAACCTCAAAAACTTTAAGCTCAGGAAACTCCAGGATGCCATCCACGTCATCCAGGTAACCGTGACCAAAGTTACCTCCTGCATACTATCAACTCATTAAAGATCCTCCTTTTTTAACAATCCCCCGCTTATGTATACTACAGGTTTCACTACACCTTTGTGTATTTTGCAGGCGTTGTTTGTTACGCTCCTATCAAAGCCCATGTGTAGTTACTGTGTCTGGCTTCCCATCCCAATCAAACTGTACATACATATCCTCTAACGCGTACTATATGCTCCCCTTCCTCATACTGTTCATGACTTGCTTGATAACGGTGTTAGAACCTGCTGCGAAACATCGTTCTAATAGCAATAAAGAAGTAGTTCATCCATATATTGTCATCCTTCCAGGTTGTAAGTTGGTTCAAGTATTGCAAAACTTGATTAGGCGATACATCAACGTTTCACGAGGACCCCATCTATCCATTGACCTCAGTAACACCATCAGCGACTCCCACCCTATTAAAGTTCAAACCGTTTCAAAATGCCAGCTTTCCGAAAAAGGCTTTTCCACTAAAATTCAACGAAACATTCGGATCCATCTACATACAGAAGTTTCAGCAGTGCTAGATCAATTTTCAATTCTTCGATGTAACATTGACATACTGAATGTAAAAATTTCACGTTGGAGCAGCACCGAAGCTATCCACATGGAATGACTGTCTCACGACTGTCTGATACAGTTACATACAAGTGATCTGACATCACCAGTTGTACACAAGCAAGTGATATGACATTACCAATTGTACACATGTATGTGATAGGATATTACCTCTGTTTCAGCACCTCTCGAAAGTGTAAAGACGAACAGTGTGTTGTTCCCGATGGTTGAGTCAATCAAGATTGTCCGTTCGTACGTTGACAACGTCGAATTCAAACGTATTGCATGGCGGTCAATCTGTGAAAAGTATGTACCGAGATAACGTGTGAAGCATGTAGGCATTGTCATTCTGAAAAGTGTATAACTTCTTCATTAGATGATAAGAAGTCTAGAACGCAAAATGTCAGTCACTTCCATTCCGAGTGTGTTGGGGCTACTGGAAAAACTACTTTTTTTCTTTTGCTATCAAACAAGATATGGTGTGCCAGACACAAAGATTAATCACAGCATGAACTAGATGACGTCGATTTGTGTTATTTTATATTTGCAAATTGTACAATAATGATCCATGCATTCGTATTTAGTCAAGAAATCATTTTCCAGCATTTCCTACAGCACTCCGTTTCTGACATCTACCTCAACGGCTGCATCTACTTCCTGTTCGCAGACACTGACGTCTTCAAGCAGCCTCTCCGCTGCTCCTTCAAGGGCAGTCGAACTTGTACTCTCGTCGAAGAAGGAATACTGGCCACCTAGCAATAAATAGCATCAGTGTAGCCATCATCAAGCTGCCATAGCGCGTACAGCTATGCTCACTCCCACACTCGCTCCTGGACTAGGATACACGATAATAATAAAACTATATAAAATTTGGCCATGTTAAAGGAATACTAAAACCTTAAACATCGATGATCAGGTTATGTAAAATAATTTTTAATGCGATACGACTGAAACAATGGCTTCATTGTGTAAATACAACACTGATTGAATTATGGCCACGTTACGTAAATACGACACTACTCAAGGGTCACTGGCAACGTTATGTAAATACGACAGTAATCACGGGTCATTGGCAACGGTATGTAAATACGAGACTATACTCACTGATCACTGGACACGTTATATAAATGTTCGTTGGTCACGTTCATATAAATACGACACTACTCAAAGGTCATTGGGCATGTTGTGTAAATACGACACTGATATAGGTCCGACACTACTTCAGGGTATTAGGCCATGTCAAGCAAAGACTCATGATATTGTCCATCACATAAATGAAATATATATTCACTTTCACCATGAGCACAATGTCAAGTCAGTGTCTGTTGACTACTTGCCTGTGACTTGTGACAGAGACCGCAATACCGTTGCAGCGGCGTCACTGTAGGCGACAGTGTGGACAACCACCTTCTTTGATGTGATGTTTGTCCATATATCTCGTACAGAAGGTGCAACGTTTTCTTCCCCATCAGTAATAAGAAATATCCGCCCATTTGCTGCTGATTTACCGTTGGACTCCAATAACTGAAACATGCCCATCAGATATAACTATGTGAACGGTACATGTTGGGCAAATGAGGATGGGTAAGATGGATGATATCTTCAGTTTGACATTCCTCAGTTACCTTGTTGCGAATCTATAATACCAAAACCTAAACTTTCATGCTCCCTCAAAAACCGTGAGTATAACTTTATCAGATTGAATGCATATAAAGTTAAACAAACTATTATCGTTTAGAAAACGACGTGGCTAAATTTATAGGATACAGGAATTCAAATTCTGATATATACTTGTGTAGTTACGCCGTTCAGTGTATAGCCTACGGTGCTGCTATATTGGTTCTCTGGTCACGAAGCGATCTAAGCACTAAGATGTCTGTAACTTTCATTATGCTTATAATCACAGTAACCCTAATGTCGCTGTGTGGAACGGGGTTCTGGCCATCACACACAATCATACTTTCAAAGCCTCCAGAAGACCACGTCCGATTGCTGTGCTGCCTGCGAAGTTACGAAGTTGCGGCAGCTTGGTGGCAAGCGCCTCTCTGTCTGAGGGAGATGACAGGAATACCATGGGAGACCACACTCTTCCGCTGGATGAAAAAACAACGATTCCAGTCTCAGTTCCCCCGGGAAGGACGTCTCGGATAATCTTGTCAGCCATTTGACGCAGTCTGAAGTATCTGTTATTCTGTAGAAGAAGGCGAACGAACTATTCCATCAATATTTTCATTACTTTCATTAATTCTAATGAACACAATCCTCAAAATATCAATGGGAGCTTTCTAATAGATTGCACGTAACTTACACTTATCATTGAGCCCGAGAGATCTAAGACAAATACAAATCTTCGCCCGCAAACCGTGGTGTTGCCAACTGCTTCTTTCTGACGGTATACAATATTAAACAGAGGGCTTCGGTTGGTAACTTCAATAGGGTTACGGTCCTTTATGTCTGCGTGTTCCCGGATGATGTCCCATGTTCCCCTTTCATTGCACATTTTGTTATGCCTGTTCGGTGCATTTGGGTTATGCTTCAAATCCATACGACCACCTTCAGGGTTGCTTTCACAGAAACTGACCACCTAGAAAACAAACAGGCTGTGTTATGTTAAATTGTACATTAACGCATAGTTGGGAGTCATTGTGGACCGAGTGACCCTACAATACGATACACAGTAAACCTTTTCTCAGAATCGGCGTATTTGAGGTCCAGTATCAGAAATACATTGAGTTCAAGCTTTCGTTTTTTGACAGTTAACTTGTTCAAATACGAGGAAGTTGTTGCGAAAAAGGAAATCTTGTTTACGAAAGGCAATAAACTAACAAGCAGCTACATGATTGACTCTGTTTCCAGTAAATCATAGTGTGACAATAAGCAACAGGAGAATCACAGCACAGAAATCAGCACGTGTAAGAAGCTCACTCGCCCTGTAATACTCAAACCCATCAAAACCTCACTCTAACACATACCGGGTTTATTGTTTAACCCAGCGATCAGCAATGATCCTGTTGCGTGGGCATACAATGCAGGCATTACCACATTTCTAGCTTGGTGTTTATCTTTTTGAAACATTGAATAGTGGTACGTAGGTTTTCCGAGCAATGCAATGGTTAACTGGCATTTTAACTCCCAAACTAGTTACTACTGTAAGTTCTGTGCATTTTAACTTTAATTTAAGACTATTAAGATACAGTTCCGAGATGACGTTTTTATGCATGTTTATGTCACAGTATTGATTCTGCGAGAAATGGGTAGGTTTCTCAGTCTGAGTTTCAGCCATCTGCCTAGTTACTCTATGACTGGATAGAGAATCATCAGCGCTTCACAAACAATGGATGACGTTTCTTTCACGTCATAATGATTTCGAATCACGTCAAAAAGTCACTAGTGAAGTATTGTGTGCTCACGTAACAAGAACGTTTAAAATCTTATTCATGCAAAGAAGAGTACAGTGTTCAACATTCCTACCTCCTGCAGAAACTGTGCATACATTACGGATGCCGTCGCCTTGTTCATGAAAGAGGTTGGAATGAATACACAACCGTCATTCAGCAGCTTGGTATTGTTGCCCGATGTACAGTTGGCGTCCTTTCCGAAGTCGACAAAGTCACCCTTGATGTCGTTGGAACAGGCGGTGGGGCGAAGTAATGTTGATGCATCGTCGATATAGCCCACTGGATGGTTGTCGCTGCCGGGTATGCCGTACTCGTCAAACACTCCGAACCGTAAATGGGCAAACTCGTGGACCAGTGCACGACCTAGAAACAGTAAATTTGACGTTATCTTGAACATAATGCCTGAACTGGAAAGAGATCAACATTTATCTTGTCAAACCCTTGCACCCCTAAACCCTGATTAGTAGGTATTGTTAGGATTACATTACATCCAGTGCCACAAGAGAGTCAGGACACGCTGATGGCTGACGTCATGACCTAAACATTTTCTCACAGAACAGTCACAGAATGTTTTCAGTAATAAAAGAGATAATATATTTTATCCTTCTTATAATTATCTAAAGACGGACAATATATGTTTTTATATTTTGCGTTCAGTAATTTACATTTTCTGTTCAGCATATATGTAGATAACTTTGGAATCGTTTATTAGGATGGCGTTGGTTCCATATGTCAAATCTGTATGTACCTGCATCCCCATAATTGATGTCACGGTCGTTGCGTTTGTCCAGCACAAAGTCGGGCGTCAGGAGGATGTAGCGTCCTGGCTCCCCACACTGTCCTGGTTGAAACGTGTATGGAGTATTGCCCTGAAAAATATGACACATGTGGTGACACATATGTACAAGGTCTATGCCCTCCATTTGATCCATTGGTGGACTAGATGTTGGTAGTTTGCATACGTCTATAGTATTCCCATATTGCGCAGTATGCACTCTCCACATAAAGAACTGTATGATAATAGAGCATATTTAACATGCACACATACCCATACTCGTAAGCATTCTCTTGCCTCATCTCATTACCCCGGATAACCCACACTGCTTCGTCGGCGCTAGAAGGCTATATTCACTCTACATTATTATCCCTACGCGTACCCATTTTCTACAGGGTGAAAAGGGGCATCTGGAGTTCATTTTGCTGTCAGCTGTACAACCATTAACAGAACAACTCTACCAAGTAACGAATCGACACAGTCTACCCAGACGCCAGATCTGTTTAGAAAAGAAAAAGGGAATCTCGTATAATCCCAACCTGTCAAGAACCGTGATAGAACTGACATTTAGCAGCCAGCGTAAGAGGCGACTAACGGCATGTCGTCATATTCCATAAGCGTTGATCGATGCTCATGGCGTTTATCACTGGATAGTCTGGCCCAGACTTGATTATTTATAGAGCTCCGCCTTGTAGTCGGAATGTTGCTGAGTGCGGTGTCATCTCTATCATTATCTCGTCATCTCTATTATCACCATCATCTATCATCACTCATCTTATTTCATATTGTTCTCATATTCCGTCCTTATTTCTAGAGTATAAATTATGGAAATTTAATTTTAGCACTTACAGTTAAAAGAGCAAGAGAAAGTCTGACGTCTGCTAAGAACTGACAACACATCTGTCATCAGTGTTAGAGCAGTATTGTAATGCGTGGTTGCTTCAGCGAGCAACCTGCTGATGTCGCGGTAACGCTGTGTCTAAACTACTAAGACCTGGGCGGCCTATTAAGCATTTTCAATGCAATGCGTTCAAAAGTTCATTTCAGCTCCAGAAAATAATTCATCGTGTGCATAATGCTCGATAACAAATGACTGTTCCACTTCAGTTGTCTTCTCAGATGATTCATAGCCTTGCTATGCACTGACACTCGATAATTCTAGTCCTTACTGTAAAACCATGACCCATCATATAACCTACTATGTAGGGACCATGAAACCTTCATAAAATGATACAACTCGACGTAGTGGGATCATACACATTCTCCAATCTGGGACCCCTCGGTTAATTATACTGAAGAAATACAATGAAAACTTACGAACCATAACCAAAAACTATGCATGAATGCAGCCACAGTATCTATGTTATTGCAAGGCAGAGTCAACATATAGTGCAACGAAATCGACCCAAAAATACGCAAAGGAATATTTGCCTGTTTGGAATGAATGTCACTGAAGATGTAACACAAACTATTCAAAATTTCCGCTGAATAACTGTGTGTTTGCGATGGTAAGCTTAAGCATCAATATCAAATATGAATGTGGACCCCCGCAAATATGCAAGGGAGTGCATGTCTGCTTAATCAAAGCAAGAATATTTGCCTGTTTGGAATGAATGTCACTGAAGATGTAACACAAACTATTCAAAATTTCCGCTGAATAACTGTGTGTTTGCGATGGTAAGCTTAAGCATCAATATCAAATATAAATGTGGACCCCGCAAATATGCAAGGGAGTGCATGTCTGCTTAATCAAAGCATTTTTATCTTGAAGTTATCAATGCTCTGTTTCCCATACTGGTTTAACAAAAGCAACACACTATATATTACAATGTCATGTTCGCATGTTATATGTCTGCACCACGTACAGTAGAAGCCTGTCCGTTGTCATGGATACGAACACTACATTTCAGTTTCTTCACTTGAGTATCTTCGGGTCATGCTGCTCTATATAAGCTGATAAGTGGGCGATGGGATAGCCTGGTGGTTAAAGCGTTCGCTTGTCACGCCGAAGACCCGGACTCGATTCCCCAATGCGTGAAGCCCATTTCTGTTGTGCTCCGCCGTGAGTATGAAAGTACAACTGTCAAGTGTTCATTTACTTCTTCAAGAATTTCACTCAGTGAAATAAATACCTTTTGAAGGAACCTGGAAAAGAATAAAGGAACACTTGCACCTTAATGTGTTCCATAATTCGTTTCTATTGTGTGCTAATCATGTATTCTATCAATATCCTCCGTTCAGGATCTTTGTAATAACTCCCCTTTACTTACCGGCGATATCAAGTGTTGTGGCTGCTTGGTATGGTGTTTAGCATCCCACGACGGTGTCTAACACAACAGGCATCCATGAAGCAGTTGTGATGCGATAACATGCAGTGAGACTGACCACCCGTTAGATTGTTTGTTGTTCCAGCTATATGGTGGCGGTCTATCATAATCAAGCCTGGGTCATACAATCCAGTGACCAACGTTAACAACATTATCATTGATGTGAATAACTGGAACACGATGACGTGTCAACCAAGTCTGCTAGTTGTTTAATGGGCATTCTACAAGTTGGTGTGTCAATGACATGAGTCATTTTCAAGTCTGGTAGCCTGACCAGCCGATTCCGTTATTCGCCTCTTGCCACAAGCATGAGTTCTTGATGTCCAGTTCTATCTTAGAAGGGTTTTGTTTGAGAAGGTGTTGTGGGTGCAATGAATTACACAGAAAGAACCCTAACCCAAAACGTTTGATATGGATACAAAATGTTTGGGTTTTTCAGCGTTAGCACTAGACGCCTGCAAAACAGATACATATTTGCACTGGTACATCAGATGATACATCTTTGAAGGCCTGGGTATACCTTTTACCTCCATACATAGATGTTACGTCAGATAAATAAGGGCATATTAGCGTAGATTTTGCTTTCTCAATCGACAGATCCATCAATGGATGAACGTTGGTCAGTTGAACAAAAATTTGATATTAACATGCCAGCAACAGATAAATGTATGTTCTCTTAAATTCAGCTATATCATTTGAAGATCATATACTCCTTTGGGTGGCATTGTATCCATGAAAACCTATTACACGGAAACAAAAGTTGGTATTTTGTATTTAAATCAGCAACAGAAATCTGCTAAATGTATTATTCTATTATTCTAGGTGACATTATGGTGAGCCATTTTGTTTTTAATATGAAATATTACGACTTTGTTTTCCGATTTATGTCACACTGGCAATCATTAGTACGTTGTAAAAGATAAGACACACTGATGAGAAATGCGTACTGGTATCTTCCACGTACGTCATATCGCTCTGAATTAGTATTTCCATTACATTTCTTTTGATTGTAATAGGTGATGTCATTTCTTTTCCAAGCTAACTTGGATTCGAAATATGAATATTTCCACTGGTGTGGAAACATTTGCAAATACGTAAATTTTCAAATGTTTTCATGGCTTAAAAACTTGTATCATTCGGGATATCAAAGGATGTGTATTTGAACACTTTCTATATGCCAGTTACACCAGTGCTAAAACAAAATGATCACAGAAAAACTGAGTACATTGTGTTTTTCACATGTGCTGACGCCTTTGAAATCACGGCGCATAGTGAGGTGCTGACTTAACAAAACAGATTTCCGTTAGATCACTAAAGTAATATCTTCGCTTCATCCTATTGTCAGTTCTTTAGACACATGTGAGTGTGAGAAAACGGCTACAGATGTTACATGCTCAGATTATGTCATTCACATTTAGGTTGATAGTTGTTTAGGCTATGCAATATGTTATTAGTCTCTCCTGGTTTATTTAGTGTTAAGTAACAACATTACTGCATTCAAGGAAGTAAAGGCATTTTGAAAAAATAAACTAGTCTCCAAGTGATATTCACATATGTATTTTGGAAAATACACTGTACATAGATCTGGGCAAGCATAAGGTGCCCTTCATATAAAACAAGCTCTACTAGTTGCTTCACAATATCGACCTTTTGGAACTATGCAGCTGACAACAGCAGACTTGGTAGTGTTCATCTAGTGAGGTCAGTCAATATTTCAGAGCTGATGTTGTACATGTATTGTCGACATTCATAGCGATTCACGTCAGTCAATTCCTGGATAATGTTGCAAAGGCTACATTGTGTCTTGGACATTTTTCAACAGTTACTTCAAATCTGTGCATCTAAATGTCAGGGTACAGGAAAGTGTAAGAACTTGAACCTGTTGTGGTGTTGTGTACGTCAACATGTGGATATGGACATGAAACATGTTCCCGTGATCTTTACATTGTTGACATTGACTAACATGCCAACTGGGAATACACCATGCCTATTACGAATAGATACGAATGGATATGGAGGAAACGTTGCCTCCATTATGATGAAAAGACTCACTCGTCATTTTTTATGAGCAACGAAAGACAACAGAATCATACATTTCTGTTATGGGGTGTGATTGTAATGATAGTCCAACACTATCTTCGACATATTTGGTATCGCTGATACTATGTAAAGCATGGCGCTTTTACTGTTAAACACACATTATGTACTGTTGCTGATCTAAATACAAAGTACCAGCTTTTGTATCCTTGTAAAGGGTTTTCATGCATATACTACCAACCAAAGGTATATTTCATCTTCAAGTGATAAAGCTGAATCAGAAAAACATTATCTAAAGAAAAAAAAAAGAATTACCTCCAATTTGTAAAGTTCACCTCATACGTTCTTCATGCGATGAGCATATATGTAGTATTATTGTCCACAATTTCAAATCATGATCTGAGCACTCCAAAACTACTCTTTTGATGAAAATCGGTCTATCGAAACCCGAGTTGTTAAATTAACCCAATTACCTATTAAAATCTTTCCATGACTCACATGGAATGTTCCACCTTAAAAGAACCCCTGCATGGTAGTAGCCATGCACGTTAGCTGATGACAGCCGACATGAAATCAAAGCTAAATTATCTGCAGATAGTGAAAACTCACATCCAAATGGGTCGCCAGAACTGCACCGCATTTTCACCATTTGGGGGTCCTGGCTTATAGACCTGGGCCCACTTGCACAAAGCGATCTTAGCGCTACAATGAGTGTACCTCCCATTCTCCAACATAGGCTCAAGACAGTCGTAGCGCTAAGATCGCTTTGTGTAAGTGGGCCCTGGCCCCGTTCTCTAAAGCGATCTTAGCGCTACGACTGTCGTAAGTCAAAGTATGGAAGTTGTAATCGTCTTAGCGGTACCGTGGCTTCCAGGAGCGGGACCTAGATGGATGGTTGATCAGTTGAGGAAACGGGTTGCTATTAACATGGCAAGACTGGTGGTTCTCATCATATGTGTGATGCTTTCACCGCAAATATTAGGTCTCTTGGACAAAAGACCTGAACACTCGACTATACCTTGCTACAATATTCTTAAGGTTAGCCTACCCAAGAAGGATGTGGCGAGTCGACTCTCACATCCGCATCGGTAAAGGTAATCTCCCCTCCGTCGTTCCAACTTGGATCTTTGGTCCACGTGTCTGGTACTAAGATGGTTACACGTCTAATGAAGGTGTACTTCCGGGTTGTTGTGTACAGGTAGTCCGAGGCAGAAGTAAACATGCTCTGAAGTAACATTAATACGCAATACTTAATATGCATTTCATGTTGGGACATATAACTGGAAAAGGACGTGAATAAACGTGTGTGTGTGTGCGTGTGCGTGTGCGTGTGCGTGTGCGTGTGCGTGTGCGTGTGCGTGTGTGTGTGTGTGTATGCATGTATGAACAACACATAAGATTATGAACATTCCATAACAACTCACATCACAAATTTCAAATATTCATTGAGCAAATACTACAATAATGTGAAAACGTTATCAAACTAGTGACGACGTTGCGAATTGTGCACGTGGCGTTCAGTGTGGAAACTAAGACCTGAATGAAAGCATGGTACATGATATGGGAAAAGCTGGCTTCAGCTCCAGTGCGTCAGGTAGTGTACAATGGGGTAGGGACAAAACCCCGTCAATATCTACAAGGAGAGTCTATTGCACGATTCCTGCCATGCCATGAGTATATGTTTAGGAACTATCAACAGCCACTGATACGTAGATCCCTTGTTTTCACAACCTCTAGTGTACAGTGCACAACCTACAGGAACCAACGAATCCCGAATCCATTGGTATGTGACCAGATGGTGACAAATTGAATGCCTCCATACACCCAGTTGTGGGTACATCAAAGTGCAGTAAACTCGGACAAAGTACTGCCACTACGTGCCCCAGTCCACCCTGCTGTGAATTGGGTACCTCGTTAGGGTGACAGAGACACAATAAACTCGGTGGCAACAAGTCAGAGTTGTACTCTCCCCGGGGTGTTGAGATTGGTTATACGACATGACGTTGAGACTGACATTCAATAATTGAGGGAGTCAAATACCAGCGCCTTGAGCAAGGATATGTGCCCTATTTAAAATATCCAACCACAGGCACTGTACACGATGCCATTTAGAAAGTGGTCAAATGCAACATATGTCATATTTGGGATTTCACTTTCTTAGTAAAGTACAAATTCTAGTACTTTTTTCGGTTGAGTCCCATCCGGGATTCGAACCCGCACCCTCAGAGTCAGGCACCTAATCGCCAGCACACAAAGTCAGCCGCCTAGCCCGCTCAGCCACCGCGACTTACTAAGAAAGTGAAATCCCAAATATGACATATGTTGCATTTGACCACTTTCTAAATGTCATCGTGTAATCATAGCTTTCGGCCGTGGGAGCCGTGCCAATTTACACTCATCAGAGGGGTACACAAAGTACGCAGTCTAGACTACCAGTTGTCCGACTTTCATTGGAAGTCGCGGTGGCTGAGCGGGCTAGGCGGCTGACTTTGTGTGCTGGCGATTAGGTGCCTGACTCTGAGGGTGCGGGTTCGAATCCCGGATGGGACTCAACCGAAAAAAGTACTAGAATTTGTACTTTACTAAGAAAGTGAAATCCCAAATATGACATATGTTGCACAGGCACTGTAGCGCAAAATGGGTTGCGAAACATCTAGAAAATGACCGGTCTTCTAACATGCAACGTACTTTCTTCGCTTCGGTTCAAAAAATATTTTGACAAGAAAAATATTTTTCGAACCGAAGCGAGGAAAGCACATTGCCAACCATTGCTCGCTTCGCCCGCATGTAAGAAGACTATTTATTTTCTCTATGCTGCGCAACCCATTTGAGCTACAGTTTGCCTGCGATCCAACAAACGTAAGTGTCTATAGTTCCGCCTGAGGTACCCATTATGTGGTACACATACAAACCTATGCCAGTTAATCATTTGAAAAATACACGGGAACACTTGGTACAACAAAAATATGAATTTCTCGCGTCACAATAACTGACGCCTCATATTTGGAATGGGCTCCATATGCTTACTGTAAAATATTTTGAACGCTAGCAAGGACCTTGAATTATGCAACTCACCCGTAGTTGCGAGAAAATGGCGACGTCCTCTGGGGTATCTCTGTGTATTGCCACTACTAGTTCATATCCATTGTTTGTGAGTTCCACACATTTCAGTCCTCCCAAGCACACAGCAATAAGTATTGCACGGAATAAAAAACTTAATTCCATAGTTACTTTGTAAACGAACACAACCACAGAACAATCACATCATATTGTTACGACACTGATGATATGACGTTATAATAAGACTTTCAACGTAATCTGTGTCCTGTTCTCAGAAAGGTGAGTGCATTCGTTGCATCTATGTACAAGACGGCCACAGTCTGTCACAATCCCCCACAATCCAAGTATAGATCTGATTGTGACGTGACCTTGCCTACATCTGCACAAACATCGCGTCATTTGGGGATTAGGGTAACTCGGAGTACAGTGAGGCTCAAGCCCGGATCATGTAGTTCACTCAGAAAATGAGGCCATCATGTGAAGCGAATCCAACCCGTATGTCTCTTGTGGAAAGTCCCCCTGCTATTCCTCTGTTACTCTCCCAGTATTGTCGTAGTATTATCTTCTACCCAACCAGGAAGTCATACCACGGAACCACAAACCGTTGCAAATGTACTCCAATGGAATCAGGACGGTGACGCCAAATTGGTATAGATTTTCAGTTTGTCATGTTGCAAACATGTATCTTCAGCCTGGCGTGACAAATGGTGTGTGTTACATCGGTATTCTATGGTGGCTGATTTGGGCCATCGCTTTCTCGCCTTAAATTTTGGAGGCGAGAAAGCGAGAAAGCGATATCACAAAACGAGAAAGCGATAGCACGAGACGAGAAAGCGATATCATTGTGCGAGAAAGCGATAGAGCGAGATAACGATAAAGCGAGAAAGCGATATTACCCACAATTCAGTCCTGTCTGGGCATGAATGACTATAAACTGGAGCTTAATCGCCATTAGTAGTTTCTCCATTCTCCATAGTATAAAATGGTTTTCAGTAATGTTCTTGGCATTGTTTGACTTGACATTTAGAGAAATTTAAGATAGATGTAGACTTTCCTTTGGTATACTATTTGAATGTGAAATAACGGAAATATTCATTTTGTGAAGTGACTGAAGGAATTACATATTTTATGCCATCACTGAACTAGAATTGTCTTAACCAACTTAATGACATCAACCAATTATTATTAGTGGGGAGGGAGGTAATGACAAATAAGGCAAAAGATAGCACTAGCGCAAACTAAAACGGTGTATTCAACGCTTTCTCGCTTTCTCACCATGTTATATCGCTTTCTCGCGCTATCGCTTTCCCGCTCTACCGCTTTATCGCTTTCTCGTCTCACGTTATCGCTTTCTCGCACAATGATATCGCTTTCTCGTCTCGCGTTATCGCTTTCTCGCCTTGTGATATCGCTTTCTCGCCTCCAAAATTTAAGGCGAGAAAGCGATGGCCCAAATCAGTGACCACAGTATTCGGAGTGTAACACTGAAACGCGTTTACACATTTTCACTCAGTCGCGATTTTCTTGACATTAAAACAGTTTCAATGAATGTTGTGCATTTCTGTTACAGTCACCTAAACCACATTTAATGTTAAGTGGACATGACGAAACCCGGACAAGAAAGAAAATTAACAATCTGGTTCTTTAATATATTTCCTATGTTTATGTTTCGACACCAACGCCCATTCAAATCATGTAAATTCATTTTAATCTTGTTTAAATCTCTATACATTATAACAAGAATGTCAATTTAATAATAACCAAAACGTACGAAGCTTACTCGAAGTGCTCGCGGAAAGCATTTGAGTAAAAACATTTGCTCGAAGATAGATGCGAATATTCGGTGGATGGTGACACTATAGTGTCACTTTCATTGCATTGACAGCTACAGAAACATAAGTTAAAACGAAAGATATATGATTCACTGAAACGTTTGTGGTGACGGGAATATCGCTGGAGAACAGGATTGTAGTGACATACCAGCGACAATGAAGAGTGAACTGGGGTAGAAGTAGTAGTAGAAGCTGTAGCAGTGATAAGTAAATAACTGGAACATCCCTTTTTAAGTCTTGTGGTATTTAAACTATCAAGTAGAAACTGCTTTTATATAATAAACTGCTTTTACATACATACACACATACATACATACATACACACACACACACACACACACACACACACACACACATATATATATATATATATATATATATATATATATATATATATATGGGGACAATATTCAAAGAGAAATGAGATCGTGTGGTAATTGAAAACCTCCTTTAAACACATATGAAAAGGGCCCTAAAGATGAGAATCTGCCCTGGATTAACTAATGACGATGAGAGTAGTGTCATGAATAGCTTTCAAGCCAGGAAGATATCATACAGGGACCATACAAGTTAAATGCAGCCAACCGCGTAGATGTGACTGAATTGCGAAACCCCGACAATACCCATCCTCAAATACGGAATACTGAAAGGGACATTCTCGCGATCTCGCATACTCACGATCTCGAACTTTGGAAAGAAGTTTAAAATGTCAAAACTGCTAGAATGCGAGATCTCGTTCTCACGATTTGGCCCAAATCTCGCGTTCTCGCGATCTCGCTTTCTCGTGTTTTTGTACAGAGTATTTTTTGGTCAAATGTAGACAACGCGAGAATGCGTCTTTTAAAACATGCTGTCAAATCTCGCAATCTCGAGTTGTCAAATAAGGCCACAAAAATACGAAATCGCGAGAACACGAGAATGCGACATTTCATTTTCTCGCGTTCTCGCGTTCTCGCGTTCTCGCGATCTCGCGTTTTGGACGCTACCGTTGCGCATGCGTATTACAACAAGGTCAAGGCGCATGCGCATGCTAGTACTGCTGTGGTCATGCTTCATTCATTCTTTTCATTGCCCAAGTAGCATTTAACAAATTTATGACACAGCTTAAATATACTATGTAATTTACATTCACGAAGTGTATGGTAGTGTATATAAGTCAGCTTTCATTGTTACAATTTCCTACGTGCATAAAAATCCTATCCTCAACATGTCCTATATAAATTAACAAACGAAACTGTGAACATGAATGTCCAATTTAATTGGAAACATGTAACTGTGTGGAAGCTGAGGAATATATTTACGTCAATGAGTGCCACAATAATGCTTAAAGCCGCATAAATTCGCAGCTATTCGCAGCAACACCGCCAGTTACAGAAATAATTACAGACAAGTGAGTTTCTCCATAATGTAACGTCATATACGGTTAGCATTAGTCTGTCTCACAGTCCCTGAAGACATTATTTTTTCTCTACGGCCCAGCCCTCACTGCAGTGCTTTAGCCTTAAATGAAGTAAATCTTCAGCCCCTCGTAAGTAATTGAAGGAATTACGGCAAATTTGAAGGAATTGCATTTCAAATGTAAACAAACGCAGCAAACTTGCGAAACAATTGCAGCGATATCGGTAGTTTAAGGTAAAAACATAAACACAACGTCTCTATCGGAAACATTGTCGTTTATACTTGAAACAAGATCGGCCATCTTCGGAGATTTCTCGGGTCCGTTCCGTGATTTGTCACATCAAACATGGCGTCACTGGAAGGGGCACCTGTCTCGGTGAGTTTTGTTTTTAGTTTCTACTGTTTTCATTTTTATAATTGTCCATCTTTGACCACCCGTGTTGAATGTGTTTAGGTATGAGGTGTTGTCAGACATATAGATTATTTTTATAGGAAAAGATCGTCACTGCAAAAGAGCGTCATAAGTCATGACCCCGGAGGTTTCCGATGTTTATACGTAAACAACCTAAAAGAGTTTTTAATGACAATTCTATCCACTTTAGCTATAAAAACTCTTTATAGCTAAAATGGATAGAATTATCATTACAACGCCCGCACGTTATCAGAAATGAGCGGGCCACTGTAACTTGATAATGCACGCAAAATGCTTGACGACGGGCCATTATCACGCCCGTTGTTAGGTGACGTCACAAGTTGCTCGTCCGTTGAAGTTCAATCACCCACAGCTCGTTTGAACTTGAGCTCGTTATTGACAATATATCTGGCTCACATTCGTCACATGCACCTGTGCCATTATGCACTTTCTTGCCTATGCTAGCCATAACAATTGTACCTGATAAATTGTATAACGTGTATATTTGTAAAATGTGTGCCATTGACCTCCGTCGTTTGTTGTTAGCAGTAACTGCCTCTAAACCGTTTTTTTTATTCTGTTTTTATTAAAATTTGCATTTGTTTTAGCTATAATAACGGTAACGCTATCTTTTTTAGGGTTACTATAACTTGTAGGAGCCCTCGGTCCTTTCAACAACGCTCCTTCGTCGGGCAGTTAACCTCTGGATGCCGAGTATTTTTTCAGGCGCACATGGCTACGTGTGATCTTCTAATACTTCTGTAGATGCTAAAATGTGGTATAGTACACTTACTGAGTCAATTTCCCATGTAAATATTATTCAAACAATCAAAAACTTTCAAAGAATAAAAACGCATACCTTATATCTACATATGATATGATGTTGAACATGGATATATGTAGATACTGAAATTAGTTTCATGAAAACATATCTACGCAAAATATACATGGCAATAGTTAAAGTGCAATCGATGGCCATTGTGTTTACTCTTGTTCAACCGACCTTCGCCTCAAAGAAATTGCTAATATGTGCAACAATGTTGACGTGTGACATCACTACCCATGACCGATTTCTTTCAAATGGCGGCTTCGCTGACAAGGGTACACAGGATTTTGCGAGGACTCTTTCCTTGATTCAGGGATCATTCGTACATCAATGTGAGATGTAAGTAATCAGAATTATTCTGACTATCTGTCAAATATCGACGGAAACAAATACCACCGCCTTGAACAAGCAATACGCGCAAGGATATGTGCGCTATATAAATATCCAATAATAATAATAAAGTCCAAATCTAATACAGCTAAAGGGCATTCGAAACCGGTATTGGAAACTGTTCCCTTGTGTCCAAACACCATTACTCCTTCGTTTCAATTCTCTTGTGGACACAGGTGATGTTCCTCCATGGTTCTGCAAACGTCGCACAATACTCCTTCCCAAAAAGGAGACTTGACTGATCCCCAAAACTTCCGCCCTATTACAGGTCTAAATACTCAATACAAATTATTCACAGTGTTTGACAAACCTCGTGTCATCTTACTGCTCGTCCAATGAGATAATTTACAGAGAGCAGAAGGGGGCGAGAAAGGGATGTTGGGGGTGCAAGGATCAACTTCTTGTACAGAAAATGATTTTGGAAGAGGCTAAAACGTACCACCGCAACCTCTGTATGTGCTGGATAGACTACAAAAAGGCATATCGCTCTGTCCCTCACGAATCGATTCTGAAGTCTCTTCAGTGTATTGACCTCCCTGAGCGACTGCTTGATTTACTCAAGTCTTTAATGAGTGGCTGGTCGACTCAACTTGAGATGTACTCGCAAGGGCAGGTGCAGATTTCGGAATCTATTCCAATCAGAAGAGGAATATTTCAGGGGGACTCCTTCAGTCCTAACCTTTTTTGTCTGTCTTTAAATCCTTTGAGTTCTCTGCTCAATAAGGAGGAGTGATACCATCCTGGACCTCCTCAGCACAGATCCCCAACACCTTTTACCCATCTCCTCTACATGGATGACATCGAGCTCCTTGCCAAAGGAGATACCAATTTGAAACAACAGGTTCTCCTTGTCGAGTCCTTTTCTAATGATATTGGCATGACATTTGGACTCGACAAATGTAATACTCTTCATTTGAAACTTGGCGAGGTAACCAATGATGGATCGGTGAGGTTACAAGGGGGAGGAGTTATTGAGCATCTTGTGCAAGATCAGGCCTGCATCTATCTTGGAATGCAAGTTCGAGACAAGCTCCAGAATGCCCAGATTCAAGATAAACTTCGGACCGAGTATAATTCTCATTTGAAGAAAATCTGGAGCTCAGAGCTAAATGCTCGAAACAAGGTCAAAGTCACCAATACTTTTGCTGTGTCAGTCCTCTCCTATTCCTTTGGAGTAGTTGATTGGACAAAACAAGACATCCAGAGTCTTGACCGCCTGATCAGAAGGATCATGTCCTCTCTTAATCGTTTGTATATGCCAATCAATTCTGGAGGTCGGGCTTTGATTAATGTGGAGGCTCTTCATGATAGAATTTTATTGTGTACTTTTGCACATATTTATTTATCGGATGATCCTCTGGTAATGCATGTGAAGACTCACGATGAAAGCAAGGAATTCCACAGCTAATTTAAGCGTGCCAAGGTTGTTGGACACAATCTGAAATTTGAAGTTATAAAATTAATTTGGTTGATGGCGATGTAGTGCTGGACGGTACAGCGATGGGATTAAACCAGGTGAAGTCCTTTACCAAGTCTACCCAGAGTCGGTCCTTTGTGGAAAAGCTGTCTGAGAAGCCACTGTATCGTGTGTACATGCAGTGTGTGGAACAGAACAGCAATCCAACCGACTCCTTCGCCTGGATGAAGTCGGCTGGTCTCAAATGTGAAACTGAGGGCTTCCTTTTTGCTGCTCAGGACCAGTCACTTCCCACTGGCAATTTTCTTAAAGAAAATATCAATATAAAATGTCGTCTTTGCAGTGAATGTACTGCTTCCGATGTTCAGACAAAAACAACTTCCGTGGGCATGACTTATGACGCTCTTTTGCAGTGACGATCTTTTCCTAAAAAATAATTCATAGCTCCGACAACACCTCATACCTAAACACATTCAACACGGGTGGTCAAAGATGGATAATTATGAAAATGAAAACAGCAGAAACAAAAACAAAACTCATCAAGACGGGTGCTCCTTCCAGTGATGCCATGTTTGGATGTGTGAGTTTCAGGACGCGACCGACAAATCACGGAAGGGACCCGAGAAATCTCCGAAGATGGCCGATCTTGTTTCAAGTATAAACGACAATGTTTCCGATAGGGACGTTGTGTTTATGTTTTTACCTTAAACTACCGATATCGCTGCAATTGTTTCGCGAGTTGGCTGCGTTTGTTTACATTTGAAATGCAATTCCTTCAAATTTGCAGTAATTCCTTCAGTTACTTAGGGGGCCTGTTTGTCAAGTGTCGCATTCTCGTGTTATCGTGTTTTTGAAAATTGTTAAATAGAACTGTATAGGCAATTGGCACAAAAGCACGAGAACGTGAGATCGCGACATTTGACAAATTTCGCTATCTCGCTGTCTCGCCTTCTCGTGTTTTTGTCCCGACTGCCCATGCGGTTCTATGCAACCATTTACATTTCACGATCTCGCGTTCTCCTACTTTTGTGCCCATATGACCCATACAGTTCCAGGTAACGATTTCCATAAACGCGAGGACGCAAGATAGCGACATGTGACAAATCTCGTAATTCAGGGACTGTGAGACAGACTAATGCTAGCCGTATTTGTTATAATACATTATGGAGAAACTCACTGGTCTGTGATTATTTCTGTAACTGGCGGTGTTGCTGCAAATAGCTGCGAATTTATGCGGCTTTAAACATTATTTTATCACTCATTGACGTAAATATATTCCTCAGCTTCCAGACACTTTCAAGTTTTCACAGTGACTTATATTTGACATTCACAATTTGACATTCACCATTTGACGTTCACTATTTCGTTTGTTAACATATATTGAACATGTTGAGGATTCTTAAGTACATAGGAAATTCTAACAACGGGAGCGGGCTTATATACACCACCATACACTTCGTTATGTAAAAGATGTGTCATAAATACTGGATATGTCATAAATTCACAATGAATTTTGTCTGGCAGCGTGACACAATTCATAAGAAAGCAGGCCAAACGCAGAAGAATGTGTCGCAACACATGGGAGCGTAAGTGACCGTGATAGGACGTGGACATTATTCGTTTTTAAGCGTGCACCAATGCTCCAGTGCAGACACGGCGAGAGACGCACGTTTAATGCAAAAAGAGGGAATGACCCGTACAAAAGTAGGAACAGCATAGGAAACGAAACGAAACGTAGTACCGGTGACAAAACGTTCATAGAAATGCAATGAATATTGAAAACGATCTCTTTTTAACCTATCTTCGATTTTGTCTGTAGTAAAGTAGGTTTCTTCCAGAATCAGGTAGACCCGACTTTGCACTGATCGTTTCTAAACCTAGGTTTTGAAGAACACGTTTTGAAACCTCATATCAGGTTAAATTTCGACCATGTCATAACCTAGGTTTTGAACTTTTCGTTATTTATCCAAATGAAAGGTGGAATGACCATGATTTTTATGACTGATACAACTTTGTTTTGCTATCACTCATCGCGAACTATTACATGACTGAAAACTTCCAAAATACAGGGGATCAGGGGGGTCAGGCTCGTTGACGTAGTTGACACATGTCATCGGTTCCCAATTGGACAGATCTATGCTTATGCTGTTGGTTATTGGATTGTCTGGTCCAGACTCGATTATTTACAGACAGCTGCCAAATAGCTGGAATATTGATGAGTGCGGCGTAAAACTAAACTCACTCACTCACTCCAATATACAGCTGCTACTGGTTTGGAACCTGCAACCGTTCGCTCTCTTGCGTGACAGTTTTATCCACTAGACTACGAAGGATCCCAGTGAAGAATGAACAAGCGTAAGTGCAGGACACGGGTAGCGCGTGTTATGAACGTGCAAGGCAAGGTGTTGACTGCCAGTCGCACCGGCTGTTCCATCATTTGAGGGCTGTTCCATCAATATATTGTTCTGTTCAGTACGTGTTCACAAAACTTGCACAAATTTAAATTAATACATACTATTATTTGTGCTTTACATTTATGACCGTTCATAGTTTGGATAAAATACTCCTCCTCGGTTTTGGTAGCAAATGTAACCCCTTTGAGTCGTTAAACTCCCTCCGGACCCCGGATACGACTTCTTGAAACTTTAAAATTGAAATTAATTTGTAAATACCATTTTCTTATGAAACAAGGAATTGGGATTTCGTGTAACAATAGATGTTTGACGTATTGTCTGTTTTCAATTTCCCACGAGAAAACATCGGACCGGTTGAAATGTAGGTCATTTTCTAAACTGATTGATGAGACTAATTCTTCGGTTTGATAATGATTCAACATACACTAGGTCGCACTTGGGGCTTGTGTGTGTGTGTGTGTGTGTGTGTGTGTGTGTGTGTGTGTGTGTGTGTGTGTGTGTGTGTGTGTGTGTGTGTGTGTGTGTGTGTGTGTGTGTGTTATGTGCAGTAATGTTCAGAATGTTAAACCAGGCATGTATATACGTATTGAGTGGTGGCCTAGTGGTGAGCGTACTTGCCTTGTGATCCAAGGTGCAGTGTTCTAATCCAGCGTAATGCCAAAAAACTTTGCAAGTTTAATCAATAAATACATAGGCTCGCTTTCAATATTTATGATCACATGACCTAGCCCTTGCATAAAAACTTCATGCAAAGGCTGATTCCCGGTGCTACTTGGCTGTCTGCAAACCTCTCTGTATGGCAACACAAATGTGAGTACGTTTCATTAGATATTGTATACATTGTATGACATTTGAATAGCATACATTGTAGGAATTGTCATAGGGAATAGTTTGACCATTATTAACTGTAATTTGATAGAAAACTGTTATTGAAGCATGTAACTGAAATGCATTGTCTGTCAATATTCAAGCGCTGTATGTAACAATTTTGAAGTATTTTATTTCATAGTCTTGAAATCCTATGTTTGAACATTCAGAAACGTTAGATTTAAATGCTTTAAGTAATGTATTAGCTGTTTCTTTTAGTTTCTTAAACCTCATCGATGGATTGGTCGACGATAATTGTCAACGACTACCGAAAACTGTTTCAATAAATCCCCGTCGATGCGAGTTTTTAGACTTGTGTTGTGGATGAATGTGTTGTTGTGGATTATACATACATACATAAATGTTTTCATTTCTTACCATCACAATGAAGATGGAAATATTATCAGTTTAAATAGATCTCATCTTTGTTTATCAATCCAACTGTAACCATCAACTGGGCATGCTGGTAGACATGTAGACATTTCCATGTAGCGATTTTCAAAACACATGAGAACGTGAGATTGCGACACTTGACAAATCTTGCGATCTCGCTATCTAGCGTTCTCATGTTTTTGTTCCAACTGCCTTATACAGTACTAGACAGCGATTTCCAAAAACACGAGAACGCGAGATTACGACACTTGACAAATCTCGCTATCTCGCAATCTCGCGTTCTCGTGCTTTTTGTACCAATTGCCTGACCAGTTCTATATAACAATTTTAAAAACACGAGAATGCGAGATTGCGACACTTGACAAATCTCGCGATCTCGCAGTCTCGCGTTCTCGTGCTTTTGTACCAACTGCCTGTACAGTTCTATGTGACAATTTTCCAAAACATGAGAATGCGAGAATGCGACACTTGACAAATATCGCGACCTCGCGTTTTTTTTTTTCTGCCAATGGACTTGCGGCACATGGGCGTGCCAGAAACCTATTTTGGTGGGTTTCAGTCCTATATTGAACTAACAAGCTGTAATATAACTGAAAGATAAGTACTGTTGAAAGTCATGTTCAGATAAACTCACTGACTTACCACGGTCTGTGAACAGGGTGTTTATTTCCAGCATGAACATGCCGAGGCTGTGAAGGTGAGACCGCAGTAAATTAACAGAGAGAGGTTGACTAATTTCTGGGAAAAAAACATTGAAGACGGGAAGAATATAAATTTACGTTTAATTTTTTTAAAACTTTTTAAGGTACCTCTGTAAAATACTGTCAAAGGATTCGATTCACATACATCGTGCATGTTCAGCATTGCTACGTTTGTGGAGAGTATTTCTTGAAGTAAAGAAAGTATGAGGTAATAGGGATGAATTAAGTGGTTGTATATTGTGTACACAAATATATAACTAATAGTCATGTATTATCTTACATAAGAATATAGTGGTCTCGTAGACCACGAATCCTTTATGTATTTAAGCTGCAAATAGTTGTAAGCTGCCTCTTGTCTTTTTGTTTCATGTACAGTTCCGTGTCACAGTTAGGTCAGAGTCAAAGGTTAGTTATTATATATTTTAATTGTAACACACATAGTGAATTAAACCCTATTATTTATCAATACACAAAATAGGTACAAATATGCTCATGATAAACAAAACAAAAGTCAACATACAGTATACCATTTAACCTCTATGAATCATTTACGGTTTGTTTTCTATGTGTCTAGTCAATATGCTGGCTAGTAGTTTTTCTTTTATATATAGTTTCTGCATCACGAAAGATTGATATATCTCACCTGTCATGTATATTGCATGTACTTGACACAGATTGCCTTTGATCAGTGTGTGGTACCTATATGGGATTAATGCATGTGTTGACTGTGATGTTGCTGGATATGCAGACCCACTCCCGTGTCACTCACAGGGTTTCTCTGTACAATCTTTCGTGTTACACCCAGAATAGGGTTCTTTATAATGTACAGTATCTATAGGGACTGTCCATTATTATACTCTGTGTGATTATAAGTCTTTATACCGACACTCATTTTGTACATCACTGTAAACATGTGATCACGAGGGCACCTGTGTTATATTGCATCATACAGTGCCTGTGTATGATTGTTGATAGGCACATTCATGCTCTATATTTGTTATGATGACATGTCCATCAGATACGGTTTTGTGTTATGTAGATCGTGAATGTTATTGTTATTACAGCGTAAACAACAAAAATTTAGCACATTTTTGGAAATTATAACTATTGTATTGTCTACAAGTCACACTTGACGCTATAATTCATTGAGCATAGAAACAAATAAATTATTGATCATGTAAGTTCACAGTGGAGGTGTCCAATGACGTTACACATCGTAGGGTAGGAGTAGTGTTGATGGCACCCCTATAACTAGAATAATTGTGCTGGAGAGGCACCTGGAAGTGCCTGGCGACGTCTCTTACTTGCTGACCATAAGATATTGTTGATTTTCAGACGTTGGAGCCCGATGACCCAAGCTTCAAACCGAACAATTCATTGCGGTTTCTGTACACTGTCATGTGTGACGTCAACCGTTTATACAAAACAGTTTGCAGAATGTTTCTGCCAGTGAGCATAAACGTGATATGTACGTGCACCATCCTAGTTTTACAACATTCTAAGAATCGAGTAAAGTTTGATGGCACTCAAGCTAATTTAAGTGTGTTCGTTTACAGTATCTCTAGTCCATTCCGTTGTTTATGTAATATTATTACTAGTCTTCATACTAACACTCGTTTTGTATATCACTGTAAACACACGATCACGTAATGCACCTGTGTTACATTGGATCGCTTAATACCTGTACGTGTACTTTCATGCATTATATTTCATTATGATGACACGCTGTTGTTATAACAGGGTGTCTTCTTCCACCCCGTTGTGAAATAAACGGTTTTGTCACACATAACCCGCAATCTGTGTTTAATAAAACAATGGAACTCCCTGTGTCATGGCTGCTACAGGAACACAGATATTCTCCTGCCTTGAGGGAAAGGGAGACCACTGAGTGCTGCTTCGCGTGTTTCATAGAATCTCAGCGACTAAAACACTTTACACAAGGCCTTATGTGAAGAGGGATGATATATATCTTGTCCTTTATCGTAACCAATATTTCAGCAGTTCTAGCCTTTGGTTACCACGCTTCACAACTTTTGGGGTGATAAACATGTCGATCTTCTTTCTTCGAGGGTTGTTAATGGCTTCAAACGGTTCTTTTGCATGAAAGTTACAATATTCAAGGCCTCACTAACACTTTTGACAGGCTTTGCATAGACAGGTGATAGACGAATATAATATCAGGTGCACATTTGACAAAAATAACCTCAGATGTAATTTTCCATCTGTACTTATTGAAAATGTTCCCTTGTAGTTTGAGATGACGAATTGACTTGCCTTTAAGTGTGTTTGTGATAGGGGCACTTATGAGGCTAGATATGTTCAATTTTCCTTAGGAACACCGTTTAAAATTCCCATTGGTTGTATTACTACTTGAAGCTGTTTGTTTACATAATTGTGCCATTAGTTCGTTACTAGTTCTGTTTAGATTCTCAACAAACATTTGTACGTGTACATGTCACTCACGCTACGTATACATACATTCTGATTGAGGCAGTGGCGAGTATTTAGATTTTATTGAGTGTGGTGTAACCATTCTGTATATGGTACCTACGCATATCGTACAGAAACAGTACTAGTATTTCAAATATGCGTTTAGATTTAGATTTCAAAACATTGACTTGCATCGGCCTAACTGGGCGTTCAGTGGGGTGAGTAATACAATATGCGCAACAGCATGTTTACTCGTAAAATCGGTCAAAACAATAGACTGTATAGATGGCAGTTAGGTCGTTCAGCCAGATATGACGACGGATCGTCGGCTCACCTGGCATCAAATGCATGAGTTGCCCACAGACACAAGGGGTTACCTCAAAGATATTTTATGCTTCTTCATGTGAGTTGAGTATGTATCATTTATTGAATAACAGCTCACGTGTCTTTCCTTCATAAAGAATATGTTGAGATATGTAAACGTATGATACCCGTAGGAAAGATTAAGTCAGCCATCGTTTTAAATTATCTCCTCCTGTCTGTTCCATTTTATAGTGGTAGTGAGACTCCACTGCAGCGGTATTAAAGTTCTCATTTTTGTGTCAGCTATCGTTTCTAGTGAAGCAAATTTCATGTTTAAGTTTAATTTCATAATAGGCACTTAAAACGTTTTCTTTCTAGTACAGTATCATCCCACAGTAATTTGCGTAAAGCCTTGTTCTGTTTAAGTCGCTTTTGATTGGGGGAAGTGATGGATGGTGTGTGTGAGTGGGGAGGTGGGGAGGGAGGGGAGGCCTGTGAGTTAAGCCGAACTTAGTGTAACAGATATTTCACACTTTCATATCTGAAACGTAATTTGTAGCCATGATTGCAAAGAAAAAAACAGGGTTTTCTCTAGTTCCGACAGTACTTTGGTAGACGCGCAACTTTCCTTCTGCATGTCATGTAGTTGGATTGTGAGACGGCATTTAAAGGGACATAACTCTGTCTGCACTGCAACGCGTCCGCATAGTAACATGCCTCTTTCTATTCCACTGCATAAATACAAGGAACATAATATTGTAATAAGACGGAGCAAGACACAAAAATGTCATCATCACTATATTATAACAACCTGTCGCGAAGGAAGGGTTCAGCAACATAACCTCTACAGGAGGGGACGGCTTCACATAACCTCTACAGGAGGGGACGGCTTCACACAACATAACTTCTACAGGAGGGGACGGCTTAACACAACATAACCTCTACAGGAGGGAACAGCTTCACACAACATAACCTCTAGAGGAGGGAACGGCTTCACACAACATAACTTCTACAGGAGGGGACGGCTTCACACAACATAACCTCTAGAGGAGGGAACGGCTTCACACAACATAACCTCTACAGGAGGGGACGGCTTCACATAACCTCTACAGGAGGGGACGGCTTCACACAACATAACCTCTACAGGAGGGGACGGCTTCACACAACATAACTTCTACAGGAGGGAACGGCTTCACACAACATAACCTCTAGAGGAGGGAACGGCTTCACACAACATAACCTCTAGAGGAGGGAACGGCTTCACACAACATAATGTCTACAGGAGGGGACGGCTTCACACAATATAACGTCAACAGGAGGGAACGGTTTCTAACGGATAGGACGGAGCCACACAATGTAACCTCTGCAGGAGCCTACAACTTCACACAACGTAGACCCAGTACTCTCGGGCAGTGCCATACAACACAGAGTCCACAGGAGTTCGGACTCACACAGCATAATCTGCACACGAGGTCGAGGTCACAAAAGATCTAGTCCTTCATATGGGACACCAATTGTCCTGCCTGCAATCAAAACCTCAACCCAAACTTCGGAGATAAGTCGCCTTCCGCAAACCGTGTTTCAGTTTAACGATTTCCGTTGCAGCAGAGCAAGGAAAAGGATAAACATTGTGCTCACGATAACAGCAAGTGACTTCACAACGACTGACACGTCTATTTTCAACTGGCAGTCTACTTCTTAGATAACTATCTGATATCAACTTCAACGTTGTGTGGCGGTGGCGATTAGTGTGTTCGAACCAGGAAGTAAACTGTCAGCCATACAAGCCGATCAGGGATATTTACTCACACAGGAAGACTTCATCCCTGCTGTACTGACAAGGTAACAGTCTTAATTCTTAATAATTCTTAACTTATGGCTACTTTTCGCACAAAGTGCTTGCTGTAGCAGCATAAGTCTAATCTCCAGCTGTGACTGTTGGTTCACTGTGACCCGCACGTCTATTTAGGTTATCATATACACTACATGAATGTATACACAATGAAACTCGCCATTACATGCGACATGAGTAAATATGTACACAACATAAACGGGTATTGCGATATGTCGGTCATGTCTTAACAGTTAAATAAATGTGTATGTTTAATTATGTATCTTTGTTACAAATGCATTTCATTACAAGGATTATGTCCCTTTGTTATATATGCATTTCATTACAAGGAAATATATCTGTATAAAGTGCATTTACAACTCTTTTATTCATGAAACAACCCGGCACTTTTGTCAAGGATAGAAAGTAACGCCCATTTCATTGAAATTCATACGTTAAAGACTATTTACACGGAGCGTTTTGAAATGGATACACCATGCAGCCTCAAGTCATGAATCAGACGGAGGTTATTTAAAAAGGTAGTTACATGAGCACAATGGGAAATGCATCATACTTACCACGACATGGAATGTTATTCAAGCATATCGCGTGGGTACCCTATATAGTGCATATGGATGTAAAAGTAAAGGATTTCAGACAATGATACAGTGTGGGGTAATATGAATCATTTCAGACTGATCGCGACACACACACTCCTTAAGTTTTATATCGTACACGGATACTGCAGGTATTTCCGTCATATGAAACCGACAAATGGCGAGGTAACCTTCAATATCAGCAAATAGCAATTCAATGCAGACAGATGACGATGTATTTCATAAAAGTGCACAATTAGACTTTACTGATCTATATCCTAGATGAGTCTCTCAGTGTCTGCACATAATATAAGTATCAGCCAACATTGTATATAACATCATCATTTTTGTGCAATGGATTTACAAATGAATATTAAATATATGGTTCTTTAGTGAACTTTGTTAGGTGTCCAGCTCTAAGACACTACAGATAAATAGTACATGGTATTCATTTTCTCTATAACGCTGACCTCTGCTTATACAAAAGTGGCATAGTCTTTCGTTTTACTGGATTTCATTATACCAACCACATTCAACAGCAATATTAAAATGGCAACCTTTATATGGCAATTCTTATATGCACTAGAATATGATAACAAATATCTTTCAGCATGTTATAAAGTTTTAAATTCCTTATGAAATATACGTTTAAGAGATTTACAGTTTGAGGAATACCAATTATTTTTAAGTTATCGCTTAGCTTTACGTACACAAAGTACTTCGCATTTCCAATTGCCTGACTTAGTCAAGCATAACCAATCTATTTTGAACCTCCGTGTGTCTGTTAGACAGGTATTACAGCCTAAGCTATTTAATGATCTCATGTGGGGGTCTATTTTGTGGCATATGTATAGGTCTACACCAGAATTTAATCACTCTTGACATGCATAAATGCTGCAGTGCCACACTCGCCAAGAATCATACCATTTATTGTTTTATTTCTATCCTTAAGTATTTTTCCATAATTTTATTTGCACAGCCTTTATAAGTTTGGAATGGCATGTTCCCCATTTTCAGTGGCATAACAAAAAATAGGCACAGTCACTGAATGAACACAGTCACGTAAGTCAGTACAAATTATCTTAGCATTTCTTCTCTGAACCCATTTAAACATACAGGCCTGGGATGCAAGACATGTCTGGGCTTAACTACAGATACTGTTGGGTGTGAAAATTAATCCTAAATACCAATAAAAGGAAGCAGTTACAACAGGGAGCATGTGATCTACAGTAGAGTTACCAACTTTAACAGGGAACATGTGATCTACAGTAGAGTAACCAGCTTTAACAGGGAGCATGTGATCTACAGTAGAGTAACCAGCTTTAACAGGGAGGATGTGATCTACAGTAGAGTAACCAACTTTAACAGGGAACATGTGATCTACAGTAGAGTAACCAACTTTAACAGGGAACATGTGATCTACAGTAGAGTAACCAGCTTTAACAGGGAGCATGTGATCTACAGTAGAGTAACCAACTTTAACAGGGAGCATGTGATCTACAGTAGAGTAACCAACTTTAACAGGGAGCATGTGATCTACAGTAGAGTAACCAGCTTTAACAGGGAACATGTGATCTACAGTAGAGTAACCAGCTTTAACAGGGAGCATGTGATCTACAGTAGAGTAACCAGCTTTAAACCTGCTTGAGTTTGATTTAATACGTTATTATCATCATACCAAACGTGTAGCCATTTCTAAAGAACTGAGATCTTGCTAAGAGTGTCAATGAGTAATTATTTGTGTCATGTTTATTTCCCGATTTGTGTAAAGGGCATGTGATAATCATGACCCGGCTCTTTGGGAAGTGTCCTGTATCGAGAATATGACTACAACGAAGAAATAAAAGTGGTGTGAAAATCACATGTGTAGCTTTGAGGAACTCCGTGAAGAGCCCGAATGATCCAGGCGTCTTGTTATTCGACAAAATGCTTGCTAATATTTCTTGTTATGCGATTGGTCTGTTTAGTGTACATGAAAACTCTATGTTGTAAGCACTGCAATAGCAGGTGTAGTCTGTGTAGTCTGTATTCAGAGCTCTACAAAGTGTGTTACCAACAGTTCATCTCTGATGTGGGTAGATAAACCCTGTTATAGCTAAAATGGATCGAATTTTCATTAAAAGACCCTCACGTTATCAGAAATGAGCGGACCACCGTAACCTGATAATGCCCACAAAATGCTTGACGACGAACCATTATCAAGCATTATCAAGTTAGGTGACGTCATAAGTAGCTCAGCTGTTGAAGTTCAATCACCTACGGCTCCTTTGAACTTCATTATTGACGATGTATCTGGCTCACATTCGTCACATGTACCTGTGCCATTATGCACTGTCTTTCCTGTGCCATCCATAACAACAATACCATAAATTACAACATACAGCAATGAAAACAGCGACTGGAAGTCTAACGTTGATGAGCACTGAAAACAATGGCGGTTGGTAATATGGGCAAAGGTCAAGGTCGAATGTCACGCTCAATAGTGACGTCATCTGTGTTGTTCTATGACGTGTCTATAATTGTAAAAAGTGTGTTAGTGACCTCCGTCGTTTGTTGTAGGCAGTAAATGGTTCTATACCGACGCCATTGTTTTTATTCCTATTTTATTAAAAATCCTAATAGTATTCATGTTAGCTATAATAACGGTAACGCTATTTTTTAGGGCATTATCATTTGCAGGAGCCCTCGGTGTTTGTTATCTGGAGCCCTGCCACAAGTTGTGACTTGAGTTAAGAGATAGTTTAAAGGAGGCTAAGTCATGAGAGCTGAGGTGGTGTAACCTGCACATGCAACAGCAGGATGTGCACATCATCCATCAAGGTAGCACTAGATAGATTCACCTGGTGTCGCATTCCTGGGTACATATCGAGATATGGCGTGTTGTAACATGTCGGTTAGCTATAGCCATACTCAGGACAGATTTAATCTGAGTTTCAGCAAGGATAGTCCCCAAAACCTGTTACAGCCTCCCTGGTTTCAGGGACCGTGAGGACACACCTCGCCTCCTACGCTAAGTCTGACTCGCTTCTATACAACAGGCCCTTGAATACGAAGTAAGGTTGGCCATGTTTCCTTTTGCTCCAAAGTGCACCCGTTTCTGTTGTTATTCCTGACTCGTTGTACTCTGTGATGACTTTCCATAATGCAATTATTCGTAATGCACGTTTCGTCATGTATTCAGGTACCAACATATCGTTTCCTGCTTTTCACCATTTTACAGTACTTTCGCTCCTGTCGGAAACAACGTGTTGTATTCTCGAAACCTACCACAGTTTAGTCTGTACCTTTGTTGGTTATCTTAAAGTCGACGTTCTCTACGTTTTGGAATCTCACATTCAGTTCCTTCTCTCAAGTGGTCACCGACGGACACTACATACATTATAATCAGTGATGTTTTTTTTATTGTAGGAAATATACACACAGCGCATATATCCATGCACTAGTGCATGCTCAAGGCGCTAGGTATTTCCCCTCGATCATTCGATGTCAATGTCACACTATATTATCAACTCCCTGGGGAACATTCAACCCTTGCAGTAACAAGACGAGTTATTGTGGCTTTCCAATCCTTACGATGTACATTTTTACAGCTAGGTTGACTGGGGCATATAGGCACAGCATTTTGTCCACGTTTACTGCACGTTTCTGTACTAGGTGTTTACACGTATTCCTGTGGTCACCATCTGGGCATATTCCAACGGATTTGTGTGGTTACGTGCACAGAGTTGTGTACTGTACACTCCGTGTTGTGACAACGCTGAAAGAGTCTACAAACAAAGTTGACTCCAAGCTTTTTGCACCCTGTCACAGGTGGCTTCCATCCCGACACCTCAACCTCGCTGGATTACTAGCCTGGCGCCTTCGACAGTTCACCCACCATGCCCCATTTTAATCTCAAGCGACATGAAGGAACGACTCCCTAAACGTCGAGATAAATAGCAGTGTAGCCCAATAAACTGTCATCTTTGGAAAGTCAAACGTCAAATTCAAGTTTACAAACACTCGGATGTTTCCTACTGATGTGATATATATGTTGGCGACAGAAGACGGCAATATCCGTCCAGGCCTGCATTTATGATTCACACTTCCAACAACTGACACTGTCATTCATCTCTCTGATTGAAACGTGCGTGAAGAACACTAGCCTTTTTCATATGCAAGATATCAAATATGTGCAATGTTCCGATATTTTTCCAAATGTATTTGTTAAAAAGTATTAAAGCCACTTCCTCAGTCTTTCCTCTTCTTCAGTCCTTGTGGAAGTTCAATGTTAGATTAGGGTGTAATGTAATATAAGTTGTTCACTGGCCACGTTGGTTTTCAAGGAACATAAGTTACACATAACACCTCAATTTACATTTTGAACTGTTTGAAGCATGGGTATGTCCACTGTATCCGTTATGACTTCCTTGCTTCCCGAAGACATGTCCAGCAACATCTACCAACATCTTTTTGTTATTTAAGGTTAGGTGTCTATGGAATTCGCATTACGTACCGACATCAGGCGCATCAGTTTCTGAACTGAGAAGTCCACACACGTCAGAATGTCCCTGGAGAACATATAGTAATAGTTCAAGACGTTTATGGATTATGCTTTCATGTATGAGGGTACAAATACATGTAGCTCAAGAATAAATAGCTTTGCGAGATCTATTAGATATAAAAATACAATGTATTTCACAATGTATATCAAATGAGGTTATTTCGTTTACAAATAGGTCATATACTAACAAAGGTAAGTTTATCCGGAAATATATATGTGAGTATATTGTTCTGCTGTTATTGTCAGTCTGTCATCTTCAACATGTATTCGCCTTCACAGAGAACTTTGACACTTTGTTTTACACTCATCTACCAGGGGCATGTATGTCATACAGATTAAACAGTTGTTTTGAGGTCGGTCACCCTATTATCTCTGTCGTTCATGTGCAAAGTAACCCATTTACGTGGCATATAACAGTAGATGCAGATGTAACTCAAAAACTCTTTCTCGATTACATCGGACGTTAAAGACAAAATAGTCGTGAAAATTGAATAAATGGATCAATAAAAAATATGTCAAGACTCAAATCGTACCCAAAGATTAGCATGTTATCTACTGGAAGCACATTTTTATTTCAATAAAATTACGAGTGGATGTCAATAAGTTTTGAGCCTTGAGCATTTTTCATACCCAGGTGTCACAGCCTATGATACGACATTGAACCTTGAGTATAGAGCAGTAATTAAGTTTTTAGTTCTTGAAGGAAACTCGATGAAGAACATTGAAGAAAGGCTTTCAGCAGTTTATGGGAAGTCTTCCCCTTCATTTGCTACCATCAACGATGAGTCAATGAATTTAAGCAAGGTAGAGAGAGTCTTGAAGATGACCCCAGTCCAGGTCGCCCAACAACAAGCACTAGTCAGGAAAACATTGACAGAGTGCATAGACATGTGCTGGAAAATCGTCGAATCACACTCCACGAGTTAGAGGAGAACACAGGCATTTCACACGGATCCATCGAGACAATTCTTTATGAACATCTCGTCATGTCTAAGGTGTGCGCAAGATGGGTGCCAAGAATGCTTACAGATGAAATGAAGCAAACAAGGGTCACCATAAGCAACTCCATGTTAACCAGATACAACAAGAATCCAGAAGATTTTCACTTTAGGGTAGTAACCTGTGATGAAACCTGGATCCACCACTATGATCCTGAGAGCAAACAAGAATCCATGGAATGGAAGCATGTCACTTTTCCCAGGACCAAAAAGTTCCAAGCCTCCAGATCAGTGGAGAAGGTTATGGCGACTGTCTTCTGGGATAGCAAATGCGTCATCCACATAGATTACTTACCAAAAGGAAGAACAATGAATGGGGAATATCACGCTAACATGTTGAGGCAAGTGAGACAGTCAATCAAGGAGAAGCGCCGGGGCAAGATCAGACGTGGTATTCTTCTACATCAAGACATTGCTCCATTATACACCTCTCGCGTTGCAGCCGCTGCTGTCCAGGAATGCGGGTACGAAATCTTGCCGCATCCCCCCTACTCTCCAGACCTGGCGCCAAGTGATTACCATCTGTTCCCAGATCTCAAGAAACACTTGCGTGGTCGTAGATTTCGGGATGATAATGGGCTTATTGCTGCTACTGGTTACACAACACCAAATGTTTTCCCATAGACTTCTATAGTAACCTTATATTTTTTAAAAAAATATCCAGGCTATCAACAGCCATTCCATGTACACATGGGCACAGTCTGGCCTCTAAGCTACAATAAAACACAAGTTGTGGCCAACTTGTCCGGCACATTTGCCAAGCACAGGAAGCGGAACACATCAACCCCCAGCTCCGCACCGAATGTCACCTACTTCCAAATATATGTACACACATAGGCATAACCCATGGTGATAAAAATGACAGCACTAAATACTTAAAATTGTGGTCAATTTTAATAACAGGGTGGATGTGCTTTTAAAACACATACACATCTTACACTATTTCATCCAATCACAGCTGTCACAGGCCTCTGTCCGTTTGAGTTGTTTCCATACGGTCCTCGCTCGGGCAGCATGTGATACTGATATAGTGTAGTGGAACCTGTAGAAAAAATGGTCTGCATCTGCACTAGGCCAATCTGTGATTTATGTACTGTATATACATGTAACTTCTCAGAAAAAAAATAAAACTGCATGAAACCTCAATATTTTTTTCTGTCCAACATATCTTTTATGGCAAAAGAATAAAGAGATTTGCTGCACAGATAGAGGTGTAAGAGTTACATCATGTCTACTTCATCAAAGCTTTGCAAAAATGCATTTCTGCTTTCATAGAGAAAGTTTTCAAATCATGTATATACCATGGGTGTTTACTCCTATTTCACAAAAGAAGGGGGTCATGGGTTGATTCCATACATGACTGGGGCTGCCTAGATCATATCAACCCAGAATATATTTTGAAAGACCAAAATCATGGAATACAGGCCAGAAATTGGAGAGATTTCACACTAAGCAGCTTTAGCATCTTGACATATGTAAGGCTGGTTGATGAAGTTTGTCAGAAAGTATTAAGTGAGGAGATGCATAATGCCTAGCTGTCTGGAACACTGATCAGAGTACCCTGCCGCCTGTTCGTCGATCAAGGCAAATGACCCCTTAAACGGATGAAGTCACTTTTAGACCACAGCATGATAGGAACTTATGCTTGAATCTATTGATTCTTCAAGCTAAGACTTTAAAAAACTTCCAGGAAATCAAAACTATTTACTGTGTATTGTTTTGAGGTTGTTAGACTTGACAGTTTCATGTATAAGCCAGTTTGCAGGGTACAAAGTGAAAATATCCTCATAATTTTGGAAATTGATTGGTTAACCTGCCCAAAACTGAATATTTCTATTCAGAGTTAACAGTATTTGACAGTATCAGCTAAAAACAGTGTTTCTCTGCAATAATTTATGGGTTACTGGGTGACAAGAACACATATTGTCTATGGGTAAACAAGGGAGATAATTTAAAGACATCACACACTCTCATGTCAATAAAATTTGTGGTCAGACCCATTCTACAAGGGTCAGTTGTTATTATTTACATCTAATCAACTTCTTGGGTTCCTGTACAGCAGTTAATTCATGTCTGGCAAAAAGAAATACTGCACAGTGAGGCATTAAGAGAGCATGGTCAGAAACCTCTAATGGATGATGCTGACCGAGTGGTGGAAGTTACCAGTCAGACATTGTGGTGTTTTAACTGGACTGGGGTACTTAAATGTACTGTATGTACCTATATATCCAAGTACTGCAACTGATACAAGGTGGTAAGGCATATCGAAGAAAAGGGCGTGTGCTTGATTAGACGCAGTCAACAACAGACTTCAGACCGGCTTGTCGAAATACCACATTGGATGTGAAGGCTTCTGTTTCTGCTGTATGTGTGCATACACACCTCCCCATTCATCAACAGGCATTCTGCAAGCTGAAAATAATGTTGCTATTACATTAAATGTCAAATCATAAAATCCAAAACAGCAATGAGACAGTTGTAGATAAAACCAAAAATAATTTTGAAAGTCATATGTGTTAAAAAGGGGGATTTTTTTTTAAAAAAAGGAAAGAAAATTAAGTTGATTCACATGCAAAAGGGGTCAGACAGAAAGAATTGACCATATGTTTCAGTGTTTACATTTAAAACAAGGGTTTGTGACATGTTCAGCTGTCCAATGATCATATTTCATGATTTTATCATCATTTAACTTTAATTTGACCCTCAGGGGATTACCTCAGACACTCACATTGTTATAATAGTGTTTATTTCGGCTTACTTTGTTGTCAAATTCATCAGTTCCAACAAATTCAGAAGCAGGTAACCATTAATCAAGGGTAGAACTCACCATAGGGGTCTATTACCACTGTTGGGCCTCAAAACGAAGCAACGTTCATATTCACAACACTAGAACAATCTATTCCACTCAAAACAACCCTATCTTTACTCCCATCACCTTTAAATTTGCCTCCACATTAATACTGACTTGTTTCCATGGTGAAATAAACACAGGAAGGCATGTAAAGTATGACTTACTGAAATGTGCTCGAACCCTACAGGTTACACAACACCAAATGTTTTCCCATAGACTTCTATAGTAACCTTATATTTTTTAAAAAAATATCCAGGCTATCAACAGCCATTCCATGTACACATGGGCACAGTCTGGCCTCTAAGCTACAATAAAACACAAGTTGTGGCCAACTTGTCCGGCACATTTGCCAAGCACAGGAAGCGGAACACATCAACCCCCAGCTCCGCACCGAATGTCACCTACTTCCAAATATATGTACACACATAGGCATAACCCATGGTGATAAAAATGACAGCACTAAATACTTAAAATTGTGGTCAATTTTAATAACAGGGTGGATGTGCTTTTAAAACACATACACATCTTACACTATTTCATCCAATCACAGCTGTCACAGGCCTCTGTCCGTTTGAGTTGTTTCCATACGGTCCTCGCTCGGGCAGCATGTGATACTGATATAGTGTAGTGGAACCTACTGAGGCTTGGTTTGAGGACCAAAATGGCGCCTGCTACAGAGATGGCATCAGCGGCTGGCAGTAAAGATGGAACAAGTGTCTTGACACAAGAGGGGACTATGTTGAAAAATATATGTGGTTCATACCAATATTTTGTGTTTTTCTATGCAAGGCTCAAAACTTATTGATATCCCCTCGTACATCGTTCGTTGTTGTCCTGTCGCTGCACAATAATACCTTGCCATTGGCAGAGAGTCCGGACACAATCATGATCTCTGGGGTTCATTACCTAGACAAACGATGTTATCGCCGGGCTATAACGCCTCTCTGACAATATAATGTAAAGAATTCTGTATCATTGTTTGGCTGTTACTAAAAGGAGTGCAAGATTCCACCCAACAAGGCATTGGTTCCGATTTGGGAATGCAGATCGAAAGGACCGGTCAGCAGGATCGTTATGATCACCACGAGTCTGTAGAATGAGTTAGTATCAGCGTCGCTTTCGGTAATATATCAGTCATATCGGAAGGTTTCAGTTTGTCTTGTAGAACAGTATTATATCAATGAGGTGATAGACCTCTACCACTTTAGAGAAGACTTTGAACATTTAACACTAGATCCTCGGCTTACAGCGGACACAGCTCTCATGGTAAACTTCGGCACCAAGAACCAGTGGCGATATCTGCCTTATTCAGTGTTTGAAGCCAGTGTATCCAACAAATGATTTGGCCCCTCCCCTTTCGTCTTCAATATGTGGTACTTCTATTTCTATAGAAGTACTCTGACCGAATCATGAGTCCGAATATAGAACCGTCGATCTCTCGATGACGTGTATGTTAACTGGAGCCCCTATCTCACGTATTTCCGCCTTACAAGGAGGTTTTAACTCGAAATAAGAGGAAAGTTCACAACGACGCAACTTATAGACACTGACCACTCCTATTAGTACGTGGATATTGTGCTTGGACTATTATTACGGCCAATCCCCCTGTACGTGCTGGTTACGTGATTAATTCGGTGAGTGACCGTTGTGATCAAAATTCTGTAACAACAGTATGCAGATACTCAATCACTTTTCTATGCTGAAAGTATTATGCGTTTGATTTGTGAGTGCAATGTCTGCGTTTTGGAAATGTATAATAATATTTAGATTATATGAACAATTACCGAGTACATCGATGTTCCTAAGAGTAATTACAACGCATTTTTCGTCTAATCTTTCTCAGTTAATTATTTTAGTAAGAGTTGTATCGCTGACTGACGAGTATTTCCTTGTGCAGAATGTTAATTAAATTACGCTGTTTTTTCCTCAGCTGTATACTTTTAATTCACAGCCACATTTAAGACGGTATTTGGTGAAAAGAGAACAACAATTGAACATGGCTGTTAACAAATCATTGAGTCCAGTCCAGTACAGTTCACTGACAATATGACTTACATTTTCAGATAGTATGGATTTTTGTCTAGATCTAGAAACTCAAACTGGATCTGTTGAAGTCAACCGGAGAACACTATGTCAGTTTTGGATAAATGGATAAAAGTTGTGCTGATATGATTGCACAGCGTGTACTTGTACTGAACCAGCAGTCTCAGATGTGAATAATATTTCATTTGAATCCTGATGACGTGAGTGGCAATGCAGGTCAACTTTCACTGTACGTGGCATGACCCACTTCCTGGTGGCAGGTCACAACAAAACTTTACATCCTGCACACACGCTAGCACAGTTTTGTTGTTCAAGGCACCATAACCTTCGTGTCGTAAAGTGCACGGGCACCCAAACCCATCACTCATGTGGTGAAGAGAAGGAGAGGGATATAAAGGTTTGTGAACTAGAGGAAAGAGTATCTGATGGAGAGACAGAGAGCGAGAGAGAGAGAGGGAGGAAGAGCGAGAGAGAGTCAAGAGAGAAAGAGAAGCACTGAATATTTCTCCAATATTACGGCGATCCACAAGCAAACGGTTCAGAGCCAGATAGCCTAATCACAGTTCGAATGACAGACGACTGAGCTTCAAACCACATAAATGGACTCCCATAACACAACTACTCCCAAACTAGATAGTCGCTTCTTACGGCATGCATGCAATGGTGAGAAACAATTTACTCAATAATATAATATTAATGATTCCATTAGGTTAACACATCTCATGTATACCGGAAGTGCCAACTACAGAGGTTCGGTTGATCAGTCTCCATGAACTACATGAGGATGATCCGTGCTCATGAGATCAGCCACTGGTTTGCATGGGTTTAGGATTCACGGATGGCTAACGCTGTGCAGAGTTGCGTTTCTTAGGCACACTAGATACTGTGATCATAAGTTTGGATCTTTGTTAGGACCGTGTACACTTCAGGGTCCTTCCTACCGGAGTGAGCTGAATCCCGCGGAATAAGAAGAAGAATGGACTTCCAAGCAGCTTTATATTCAATGTAATGATAATAATGATAATAATAAACCTATATTGGTTACACCTACCTGGGCTGTCAGTCCAGATTTGAAGAGGTTATTTTTACGACGATGTCCTACTGGCCATACAAGATATACTCATGCATACCTATTAAAAGGTGAGGATCCTCCGTTTTGTATCCCTTGTGATGACAGAGTCACTTTCAAGCACATCCTACTTGACTGTGTTGAATTCTCCACCATAAGGGATAAGTATTTTACTGTAAAAACAGTTAAGGATCTGTTTAACACAGTAAATTATTGGTTTTTAAAGGGAATTGATTTCATTGTTGAATTTTGAGTAATATGTTCTGTAGATAGATGTATTTTAATGATTGGTAGTTTACAAAAGTACCTAGAATTGCTAGTGGCTGTACCTTCAAAGGTGGTTGAAGTATTGTAAAATAATTGTCCTCCTGAAAGGGTACATAAGTCCCAAAACTTTCCAGTCTGTGTAAACGTACCAGGATTTTTAAACGTAGTATTCTTGTTTTAATTTTGGTTAACTTTTCCTACAATCGCCAGCGGCTGAAGGCATGGTGCAAATCCAACTGTGGTCCATGCAGGTAGCAAAGGTCCTGTAAGTCCCCATGGTTCCTAGTATGGTAATCGTAGACTACCTTCTGTTGTTGGCGATCTGTAGCTCGTTTTCATATTGTATTGTATAAGTAGTGATATTAGGTTTAACTTTCCATGCTATTTGTAATTCACATTGTGATATTATAGTTGTTTCACTGTCCTTCATTGACAGATTTTTACTATAAGCATATATTCCATCTAAATATTAAATGTTCTCGTCACGATATGGATGATATATTGCCGATGTAACGTTAAATATTAACTCACTCACCCATCCACTGGTAATAAGAAGAAGAATATTTATAACACACCTTTCCAGGCTAGATATCCTGCTCAAAGCGCGCAATCTCATTATTAACAGGGAAACCCCAAGCTGTCTGATAGAAGGTTAAAGGTCACATGCAACGTAAAACACAACTTCTGATACCTTTCGGTATTCACTTACCGAAACAAATCATCAAAAATGCCAATTCAACGTATAAAAAAAACGTGCAAAAAAACGCGATGAAAACAGTCCGCGAAATCGGAGTTCAAACGATTCAATAAATTTCCCCAACGCTGGGGGGAAAGTAGTTTCAAAATTTTGTTGATTGTGGTAAGCAGCCTCTGTCACAGAGAAAAAGTCAATGTCTGGTTTACTGACACCTATATGTCTGTCTGTCTGCTAAAGACAATATGCAATACACAGCTTCAATCATTGATCACATGCAATTTGAACTTAACACCTATCAGGCAAAATGCCATAAACAAAATAAATTCATTTATGACTCGTGCACCCGAATCCTCTGCCACATTATGTAATTAGGCAGGTGTGATACTTGTACACATGACATGTCTTTATGTCTGTGGGTTGCAAACAAACTACAACCATATTTCTCGGAAGACTGGATCTGACGGAAACTGGTGCAAACTCTTGTCAGTTTCAAGTCCTGCTTTATAATTTGTACTTGGACGAATGACAGTTTCCAGCAAGGCAGTAGTTCACTATCTATACTGAGATGATTTCTGATTGGATCGAACGCAAATTCAGAGAACATGCACTTACAAAACCCAATATCTTTATGGATAACAATTTCTTCTAGTGCATATGATTTTGTTTGACAGGTGGTATATGAATCCATACTGAAACGAAGCATCAAGCGTACTAAGAGAAGTTGTTATCCATAAAGAATCTTACCTTCTTGTGACTCGCCATACTTCTAAAATGTCCATCAAACAGATAATCTTTCTGAACACACTATGGGTCCTCAGCGTTACCCTTGAGTGCACACCAACTCACTATGACTGGGTTCGGTCTCCCGACGGCTTCGTTTTGGAGGGAAGTAAGGCCAAGTACAAAATACTGCAATTTTGAATCTCGATTGTACGCTTATAATTTTGTTTATTTTGGGTTTTTTTTACTGGCAGCTATGTATATTATATGTCATAAATAAGTGATAATTGTGTTTGAATTATGCTTGATTTTTGGTTGCATGTGACTTATTTAAATGGGTTCCCATTTTCTGCGTGGTTTATAGTGGCATTTTGAACAAACTCACTTGCGAAAGGTGAGACCACATGTATTACATGTGCCTCATTTGATTTAACCGTTCATAAATATGTTTCAGGTTGAATATTTCGACAGCAATGTAAGCGTCGTCTTCTTTCAATCGTTGTGGCCTTCAAGATGTTTGACGAAGATACCTTGGAGAGGGAACTATCATGTAGTGTATGTCTAGAGCTGTACACGGATCCCCTACAGCTCTCATGCATGCACACCTTCTGCAAGAACTGTCTCAAGGCTTTACTTCAGAGCGGAGGGAACAGGCGTCTCAAATGTCCAGATTGTCGCAAGAACAGTGATCTCGGACGAGGTGGGATTGAGTCACTCAAACGCAACTTCAAACTAGCCAGCATTGTTGATATCTACAGGCAGGCTGTTGTAAAACTTGCTGCAGAGGTGAGTGATTTTAATACTAATGATGATTAAAAGTGGTAACTGGGTTCGAATAAAGGTCCTCAAAGCTATACTTCTATGTTTCTCAGCACCATACTTTAAGTTTTACCAAAATGTTAAACGTCTAAGACCTGGCATACTTCGGGATTTCCTCCCAGACTACGAGGACACCGTAACTAAAGTAATGTCTAAAGCGCCGATCGTTCAGTCAATCATTTATTCCCAACAAGTTAAGTTACAACTTAAAAGTATATATCACATGTAAACCAAATCTGAAACAGATGATATGCTGTGTTCATATCAGAACTTCTATGCTCACGTCCACCAAAAGCAGGTCAACTCTATGTTATAAGCAAACCAGTGTTTACGAATCACTATCTACTAGTGATGGCAGCGGTCACAAACATTTATCTCACCTCGCACATGAATGTCGTTTTCTGACTGGCTAATGGCTTTTCTATTATTTCAGTGTACCCCACTTACAAGCGATTTACATTTCAATGTACCCCGCTGACATTGGCAACTGATTCGGTACTTCGTGGTAGTACATCTTTATCTGGAATAACGTTGAATCACTCATGATGCACAAAAATTACCGATGTTTTGCGAATGCACATCGATGGAAGGGAGATTACTATAAATCTACGTAAAGATCTTCCTCGCATTCCAATAACTAAATTTTGACAAAACGTTCAAATGTAGTCCCTATGAATATTAAGCATAGGCATTACACCGCGGCGACTATATTAATACAGTACCTGGCGGAAAATTACCAAAATGCAAGATTTCAATCGTTTCATTCACACAGCTGCAGGTTGGTCGAAATGTACGATCCGATACCCATGCTTCAAACAGTTAAAAGTTAACATTGATGTGTTCGGTAAGATAAATACGTTGTTCACTGGTCCCTCGGGGCCCTCGATGTTTGTTTATATACCCTGAGCCCGGAGGAGATTTGGAGGAAGGTTTTATGGAGCCTGCTTGTTTTTCATCGCACTCCCATATTTTCAGGTAATTCTCATATGTCACTAAAAGCACAACAACGATTTTGACATTTTAAATTTATTTGTCTACAGAAGGAAGCAAACAGACAAGAAGAACAGACTAGGAAGTCCAGGGCTGATGACCATAAGAAGGATTATGCATTCGTCAGTTCGTTGATTCAGAAATCCCATGATGAATCGGACGGCCCGTTTGAGCCACACATTATTGACGACCTGTGGGGAACGTTTAAAAGGACTGCGAGGAGAAATAGTCCTTTGAGTAACAGGCCGCCAGCACCTTTGCCCCCACGTTCTGAAACCAGTTCAAGGTCCCCTCCCCCATTACCTCGTGCTCCTCGGCCTCTGCCCACTATTCCAAATCGTTCTCAGAGCACAGATGGCACGACATCAGTGTCGAATCAAACGGGGGTAGTGCTAACATCTTTACCATCCCCCGACTCAACTAACCTTGCACGAATGCGATCACGGCCTCCGATGCCACCCCCTCCTCCGCAACGTCTCAGCGATGACTCTCGAGCAATACCTTCTGCTCCTCCATACTTTCTTCTGTCTGACACCCACAATAATATTCCAAACGGGATCGGCGATCTGGACATCATGGATGGATCCTTTGACATTGCTGCGTCTTTTAGTCCACCTTTGCCTCCAGTGCCACCCAGGCGGTCTTTCCCTTCCCAACCATCTGCAGTCATCCAAAAGAACGTTGAAAACCGTCCTCCAATTCCGGCACCAAGAGGCAAAGATAAAGCTCCCGCTCTTCCTCCAAGGGAAAATATGCCTGTTTTGAAAACAAAACCTGGTATGTATATATAAAAAGCTTTGGGCTTCTTACTGACACAACGTCACAGCTCGGACCTTTCTTACTAATTCCCAGTTTCGCGAGCGTAAATTGGATCCTTAAAGAAATGCTTGTCCATTACATTACTAGCCCAACATTATGAACATCAAAACATAATTACAGCTTTCGGAACGAAAAGAATCAGATGCGTCCATATAAAGGAGAAAGTCACAAACAATCACATTAGAGTTTGTCTAAGTTATTCATTGGTCAACACATCCGGTCTGTCCAGAGTTTATATAACTTATGACTATGGTTTGCCATCATCTGTCGGAACACCTTTTTTGAAATCCCAACCCTTGATAAAATATTATACAATTATACACTGGTGATGAAGTCAATACCTGTTTTTTATGCACCCGCGAAAAGCAATATTGTCCGAGGACGAAGTCCAAGGTTGCTATTGCTTTAAAAAACAATTGTTTTATTATGTAGTTACCTAAAACCGCTTCTAAAAGATAAAAAAGTCCACATAGTCAAGAACCTATATTTCACTATAAACCGATAAGGTTATGTCAACAATACCGTGACATGTAACATGGCGTCATAACTTGACGTCACAGTAGCTCAAGTCAGTATCAGTTTTGGTCGGATCTGGGTTGGAGTCAATATGGTCTTCTGTCGACGGTCACGTGATCGCTTCTGGACCAATGAGGTAGCCGGAAAAAATATGCTTACATAACAAATCATGTTATGATTAAATTCGTATGTGTGTCTCAGGTATATCTGTATACACTACAGGCAGCGTACAGAATGGGCGGCGGCCACTTCCCCCGCCAAAAGGACGGCAGACATGACAGCTGAATAGCTAAACATCATTTGCAAACAACCAAGAAGCGGAAATATTGCATTGAATACAGTCGTTGTTATGCACGTTGGCATTCCCATTGCCCACAGCAGGCTACACGGATACTGACTCACGTACCGTTCATATGGCAACGGGTGCGATTACGTATACCTGCGTGTTCCGGGATCTGTGAGGCTCGATATATAGAAGGGCTGTAGATAACAACTATGGGTGTGTTTGGTATTGCTTTGTGTTTTGTGTCAGTGAATGTAACGTTTCTCCTGGTAGTACATTTGCCCTATGTCACGTCGATGGACTGATACGTTATTTATAACTTACCTTACCATGGTGTCATATGCATCTGTTACCGGAAGTACAGTGAATTCCTTCATCGACAAGGGCAGAGAATCTAACAGGTTATGTCCCTACGACCAGAGGACAGGCAATGTCCTCGCTCTGTTTAACAAGGAGCCTGTAAGATTTAGCATCTCAGACCATGTTTCCAGAGTCGGGGTGTCTCGACAAGTGAGGGTCTGATGACACAAATTGGTCGTGTTCATCCCCAGGTTCTTTGAGTAATCGTACATAAAATTTGGATTTCAACGGTCACCCTCCTTGGTTGCTGTCCAAGACATTCTGTCAGCGTTGTTCCAAGCACCATAACTCATACACCTAATCAGCGTTAGAGGCTAGCTTGAGGACATTTGTGGTATGTTGACAGAGCGTCCGTGTCGAGTGGGAATGGGAAATGAATTGAATTTCTTATGAATATATCAAATGTTATGTTACAGGATATGTATTTCATTATCTACACACAAAACTCTTGCCAATACAACCAAATCGTTTTGCGCACTATTCATAAAGTCATGCCTCCAAATTCACGTAAGCTGAATTTTGGTGTGAACTGAATAATGAAAAGACAAATATGATATTAGTCGTGGAAATTAAGGATGTGTTTATGAATTTCTTGCAAATGGTGTTGATAACAAACCACGTCGGACACTGGACATAACAAAGCTAGCTGTGGTGGAAAATATGAAGATCTTTAAAGTTCTCTTAGCACTCAGATAGTCGTAAGTGCCATCCATAACATTAAATTACGGCCATCTTAGCTTTAAGAGAATTTCGGAAATCTAGGATCTGTTTGTGAACTTGTACAGAAAACTTCAACTTAGTTGATTAAATCAGCTGTCAGTTGGGGCATCTCATGAGTGAATTAAGAGGATACGTCCGAACGCTTAAGGACCATGCTAGCTATTCCCGAATCGTACGTTCGTAGCGCTACGAACTTCTTTAAACCATTCTTAACACATTGGCTACGACCAAGGTTGAGAATTCTTCGGGCTACGAACGTGAATAAGTAACCAGTGCTTATAAATACTATGTCACCGTTCAACAGTACGTACTCCAAATAATTAAGCTGCACCCACTTGTGATTAGTTATAAATGCATGTGCTGCCTTTCAATAATACTTATGCTTAGCATGTCATGGCAGGAGATGATGACGAATGATGGACTACTAGTCGCACTAGGTTCTATTTGAAACTATGGAGATTTCTTGTTATTCATTGTTAGTTAAGTTTATTTTAAAAGCAATATTTTTGCATATTTCTATATTGCACTTTATTCATAATTTATTATTTATAACTGTTTGCTTGTTTGTTGTGAAAAGGTGTTTCCGGCAAGGTAACGCTATCAGTGGTTCTCTTGATATTTAATTCCTCATCAAATTGAATGAGTCATCAAAACTCCAGAACTTGTTTTTGGTATAGCCATAGGCATCAAATGTCGACAGCAGCAATAATGGCGCATCCTATACCATTATTCGGTTACTAAAATCGTCACAGTGGTTTCATTACTGTTTCACAAGTACGCTTGCCCGTGTGATCATCACTATTATCTCATCTCGCACATAAATATCGTAGACTGCTTGGCTGAGCAAATCCAAATGTCCATGTATCATTTTCTATGTTGCCTGCTGGAAATGCCGAACTGTGGGAATTCGTTTGGTACTTCGTGTCAGAAATGTTTAGGCTGTTGCCTAACTCCAGTTCATGATCCAAAACCATGTCCTAGATAGATAGATACCTTGTTCTCTGGTCCCTCAGGGCCCGTGGGTTGATATACACTCTATGTAGGGAACATAAACCAATGCTCCCTCGTGACCAGTGAACAAATTAAAACACGTGTATAAAGAAAACAAAAACGAATCAAGGCTATTATTTGGGGGCACTATAATGGGTCTCCGACTGTATAACCAAAGTAACAATAGACAGACTGATGTTTTCTTTTTTGTGCTTTTTTCACTCTCTCTTCAAAAGCACCTCACCTCTAGAGGGGATTTACCTCCTACAGCACCAACCAAGACGTTTTGTCAAAATATTTATTTTAGTAGATCAATACTATATTAACTTTTCTTTAGTTTCATCCAGAAATTGTTTTTCATCTTTATGATCACTGAGCTTTTACTGATGTTCCTAGCTCCAGCTTTAGGGTGAGTGAGGCAGCAGTTTAGCCGTAGAAATATCCACTGGGGCACTCTCAAATCTATAGATCTTGTTTCGTTATGTCAGTGACTGTTAAGTTTGGTGTCACATTGTTTACAAATAAAATAAATCGTGTTCAATTATTTTGCAGAATCTGTTGTTTATCTTCTTGTTTATCGCAGGGAACAAAATCATTTTTCCCGAAGATGTGTTAGTCGTTCAAGGGAGGCAACTTTGTGTCAACATGGTGGGCGCCATTTCCCTATTTACAGACGTGCATTATTTATCCCCACACATTTTCTGTTAAACAAGAATCAGTGACTATATAATGATGAAAATTACTAGGTCGTGATGTGAATTCAAAAGCAACAAGGACAGGCTAATTAAGAACTTATGGCTTATGACTAGGTTTGTCCGTTGTGTTTGTGTCACGGGGAGTTGCACTGCAGATATTTACGACAGACAGGGTCTTCGACATACCAAGCAAACGCAGTGACTACTTAGCTATTCCAGCTTTCTGGCAGAGTTGGAAGATGGCTGTTTGATGAATGTAAAGATGTCCAGAGTCAAACCCATCACTACAGGTGACAACAGCTCAAATAACTAACGTGTACAGGTTACGATGACAAAGACAGACAGGGACGGCCTGTGCAGTCTGTGGAGACCAGCTCTTATTTTCGCACATGAAGATCAGACCTCATAATAGTCGATGTAGTTGTAATCCAGGCTCCGCTTCATCGTCAGCCTTGACCGCGCATGCAGTCCACGCCCAACTTGGTTTGTCCGACCTAGTAGGTCATTACGTGTTGGGAGCGGTATACCGTCATCATGTACAAGTGACCCACGTATGTGTACGGCGCAGAGAGCGACGTCTCGTTATCGTTTTGAATGTCCTGATCGGGCTAATAAATCAGGAAGAATGCGCTGAGTGATTATCGAATCCTCAGGGATCAGCAAGGTTGGTGGCTTTGCAACAATGCAAACTGATGGTGAGTTTCAATGTACACATTACATTCACAAGACAACGAGACGCCAGGAAAACGGGATATCGTGTAGACTTTATTATCGTGCGACTTTCAAACTGATGACAATTTCTATTGTAGATACTCATGCACTGATATACAACGACACACCAGGAAGAAGTGATATCTTGCACATATTGTTACAAGGTGACAGCTAACTACAGGGGTATGGAGCACTATCTATTCTATCAGGCACAGGAAGTAGGACAACACTTTTGCACCTTGCTTGATGTGATCTATACGCCCTACTAGGATAGAAAATAGAAGAAAGCAATTTTCTTCACTATGCAAACACGTGTGTCCATCACTTAAAGCTGCATGTAGTGTGCCAAAGTCAAAGAAATTTAACTAACACTGACAAGACCCTTTTTGTTATTTTTACCTTTACCGACGAACATTTGGTTTCATTACCAGGCGCATTGTCTTGGTGGAAGCGGACACCTTTAGCGATCATCCCTCGTCGTTTGGCTTTGATTGCTTCTCGCAACTGGTTCAGTAGATCAGCATAGCATCTGCCGTTGATAGTTTGACCTTTTTCAAGATAATCAGAAGATGAGCAGAATACCCCTGGAATCCCAAAAGACTGATGCCATCACCTTTCCAGCTGAAGGAACAGACTTGGCTTTCTTCGGAGCTGGTGAATCAGGATGCTTCCACTATTTTGACTGTAGTTTTGTTTCTGGTTGAAAGTGATGTATTCAGGTCTCATCCATGGTTACAAATCGTACCACAAGATCATCGGGATCTGCTTCAAGACGACGCAAATTGTCAGGGACGTCTGGAACCTGACACGTTTCTGTTCTGCTGTCAAGAGCTTTGGCACCCATCTTGCAGAAACTTTAGTCATTCCTAATTCGTTGGTGATAATATGCTCAACCCTCTCATGAGAGATGCCCACTACACTAGCAATATGTCGAGTAGTCAATCGTCGATCATCCATCAACATATCAAGCACTCGCGTGATGTTTTCTGGAGTGGTTGCTGTTGAAGGCCTTCCTGAGCGTGGGTCATCATCAAGGCATTGTCTGCCACGCTTAAATTCTGCAGCCCACTTCTTTACTGTGGAAAATGAAGGAGCATCATCCCCTAGAGTGGAGACCATATCAGCATGTATCTGTGTTGGGGACATCCCTTTCTGTTGCAAGTACTTGATGACTGCCCTGTATTCAGTTTTGTCCATTTCTGATGATTTCAGAGGGTAGGTTTACCTAAAGAGCTGTAGTTGAGATAAAACTATTAGTACGTTTGTAGTTCTTGTGTCTATGATTCACTAAATGATTGTCCTCATTGGTGGCAAACACCTGTCTCTACCTGGTGGGGGAAGACCACTCAGACTGAGAACTTTTCAGCCAACCCTCGTATATATATTGTGGTAGCGAGTGGTCCTGTGTCTAGTGCTCAGGTCGCAAAATCAGTTGAAGTTAAGCACCGTTGAGCTCGGACGTCGGCCCTGTCCTACAACGAAGCACATATGAAACTTGTGAAACATGTGGTCTCACCTTAGGCAAGTGAGTTTGTTCAAGAATTGCCTGTGTCCACCCAGCAGGAAATGGGTACCCGGTGAGATAAAGTCATGTGACTATAACGTTCTAGCGCATAACAGGCAGCTTGGGTTATCCGAGGGTAATAATGATGTTCAGTATATTATGCGCTTAGAGCATGTCTCTTACTGATGTGGATGAGGCGCCATATAAGTACTCTTATTATTATATATAGGGTTGAATCAATGTTGATAAAATAATAATGGATGTTTTGAGAAAGCATCACCACATGGATTTCATTCAAAGCAAAGCTGTTCGTTCAGTTATCCTCCTTGTTAGGTGACTGGAGCATGACATGAAAATTTCAGGTTTACAATTTTCAGTCAGTAGTGTGTGATTTGACCCTGAAAACCCTGACCATGCATCAGATGCAAGAAAATTATCAGAAAAAAATGGTCTACAGTGACTTATCGACCTGCCTGAAAAACGTCAAGATTCATAATGACACCCCATGCACGTGTAGGAGGCTCTCACGTTGTGCATGTGCTTCCAAAGCATTGTGTTTGCGTGTGGTGATACCGTGCAATGATGCTGCATACACAAGATGAATGTCATTGTAACGTTCCTCAGTGGGTTTTCTTTCTACCAGACTTCAGTTTCCCCTACTTTGTTTAAGAGTATAGTATCTAATAGTGGGCGTTTCATCTCCCATGGTATGTTCCCAAAGAATGAAAAATCTCAAGAAACAATGTTTCTCTTTCTGTTTGAACTGTTCCTTCCTCTCGTCTGCCTGTGAAGCATTATTTGATAAATCGTTAACATGCAAAGTGGAGACTGATTTAGTTCGCTGTGGGCGCGGCATGCGTTCCATGTTTGCTAAGTTTGCAATATTTAACGTAAAAACCAGTTTGAGAAGTGGTCTTCAGCACAAAATGCTTGTCATAAGGGACGAATGACGTGATGGCGAGACTCATTTCATCCAATTTGCGTCGATCGATGCTCATGATGTCGATCTCTAGATTATCTGGTAGAGACTCGATTATTTACAGACCATCGCATGGGTGGAATATTGTTGTGTGCGGCGTAAAATGACACATAAATGCGCTGCTTTGACAAGAGCTTCATTCGGACTGGCCGTTATCTGAACACCTGTACACAACTGTGCATTCCTAACCCTCTACTCCTATCTAATATACAGGTGTTACATATACCAACGGGGTGACCGAGGGTTAACTGTTTGTATAGAAACATTCCAGCAAGCACCATGGACACAGAGACTCTTGACTTGCGAACACCAATGCCACCAGGCTATCCCTTATGCAATCCCTTATGTTGATCATGGGTTCCGTCCCTTTGCTGGTTCAGGATGCGATACCTGTGTATTTCCTTCAGAACGGTACCACCATGATCGTATGGAATGTAGATGTGCTAAGTTGAGAGAAAGCGTAAAATGACCAACGGCCAAAATTAAGGTGATGAACAGAAATACTGTTCAAACCAGGTACACTTACTTACTAACAACCTCCACAAGCTAGAATGGCGATTCCGGGTGAATGTGAAACAATGTTCTATGTGGCTCAGCGGTTTCCCGGGTGAGTTGAGGTTTACACAGGTGAGGAAGGTTCCGACGTCAGGAGAGGAGGTGGGGTAGCCTTGTGGTTACAGCGTTTGCCCCTCACGCAGAGGACCCGGGTCCGATTCCCCACAAAGGTACAGTATGTGAAGCCCATTTCTGGTGTCCACAGCTGTGATATTGCTGGAATATTGCTAAAAGCGGAGTAAAAGCATACTCACTCATCGATGTCAGGAAACGAACACCATAGAACTGGAAGCGATCATAAAATATGCGAAGTGTTCCATGAAAGTTTGTGATTGCCTCCCTCCGACAGCGTTTTAATTTACTGGTCTTCACTGGACGTGATTCTGGCAACCCGAAAACAGTGAGTCTTGGAGATGCTAAACAAGATGACTGATGAGCAGTTGTATTGCTGACATTTATAACAGATTAGGATAATAAAACTTGGATCGGGATCAGATTTTCTGGCAGCGTTTCTCCATCATCCGACAACAAGGGTCACAGCTCTTATTTATGTCATTTTAACACGCCCTGGTTTAGACGTCCACGGGTCGCCGTGTTAGCTGGATATTGTGTTTATTGCTGCATTCAATTATATTCCATATGTAAGACGATGTCTGGTCCATATAACGACTGAGCAACGATTAAAGTCATCTGTGTAAGATTACACACCGTCAACCACGTCTCCGACCCTGGACCGGGTTCGATTCCCTGTGATATATACACACCAAAAAGCTATATCTAAAAGCAACACCTGCTCGTAAAATAAGCTGTCATAAAGTGCCTTAATTTGTTCCTATAACTGACTGCAGGATAATACTCGTTTCTCGTCAGTTCCATAGTTAAAGAATGGCAAGGTCATTGAGCAACTTTTAAACACATTTGTTATGAGAGCGAACTCCTTAATGTAACCCAAAACTCTTCAAAGTGAATTTAAACCAAACTCGATCTCTCACAAGTATGTACGTGAAAGCATGGGGGTTAGTTGACAATAGCCCAGGCATACGAATCCATAACAAAACCAACATACTTTCCAAATTCAAAACATCTGTCATTATATGAAAATATTTACAGCCTGCAATGACATCACATGCAAGGGCTGACCTCTATGCGAGCATCATGATTTACAAACACCCAAATGGCTGGATTAAATGGATCCGTGAGACACAAAGTCACGAAAAGGATGTGTTTTAATTAAACTAACGGACAAAAGAAACGATATTCAGTCGAAATCACTGACATTACAAAGTGGCAAACCACCATTCTGGCAAAGAACGTGAATCTTGATAGCAGGTGCATGAACAACATTCATTTGGGCAACATGCTTAGTTGCCACAGGACCACTATGATAACCAGAATGTACACAGCATGACTGTCACAGGCTGGTAAAATAACTTTGGATACTTGTGAAAAGAATGGAAAAATAAGAATGGTAAATTCGTTACTTGAAAAAGACATTCCTACGACACGTACGTTTGTATATGCCACACATATGCATTTGTGAGTATGGTGTAAGGCAGCTTTTAGCACTATTCCAGAAATATCACGGCGAGAGAACACCAGAAAAGGCCAACGTATATGGGGGGGATTCGAACCCGGACGCTTTAACCACTTGCTAGCTACCGCACAAATATTACATACAGGACCAATAACATCAAATCTTGGTCATTAGGAGAGACACATTACATATAATATGCACACACAAACAAACAGTTGTCAGTGAACAGACAATAGCATTCATTGACATTTTCGCAAATATGACTTGAGAAATCCGAAAGCAAATCATTAGTTTCTCTGCCACAACATCACTGTCGAGAAAGCGAAACTGCTGAAATATGTCCTTTGTCCGCGACCGAGGAAACACGACCCAGGCAGGTTTTAATTGCGTCATATGTATCACGCGAAATAGTTCAAGTTTCACATTCCTTTGGCAGTTAGCTGCACTGCATAAAAAAAACGTGTGGTGGGCATTCCTTATAAGGAAGATTACACGCCTGGGTGACTTTACAAGTCAGGCCTCTAAAGAGAGGTTTAGAGATCACGGCTGATATGTCAGGTGTTGCCTGAATTGCAGACAACATGCACAGGACTCCGTGGTTGTTCTCGGGTCTAGAGTTACCACCACGTAACCGAAATACTCGAAATTAGGCCCGTGTATATTGACGTAAAAAAGAAAGTGTACTTACCTGGTGTTTAAGATTATTTTTGAGATACAAAAGAAGTGTTTACACAGCGTTTTGATAGTGACGTACAAGTTACAAACATTACGTACTTGTTCCCAATACGCAGCAGAGATCGAACCAAGTTGCACCGAAAAGCTGCACCGAAAGTTGCATCCAAAAGCAGCAAACGTGGACGCAGTTTATTTTGCACGGAAGAGCGTAAGTATGCATTCAAGACACAATAAACAATCTTAGTCTCAGCTTTAGTAATGATAAAGGTATTTCAGGAGGATACTAATGAAAACACGAAAACATGGTCAATTAGTATCTAGTTTTTAAGATTGGATGTATTTAACCAAGTACATACGGTCGGACCATTTGTGACAAACGTGTTATGTGTTACAGTATCGTATGGTCCGTATCAGTGTGTACGAATATGGTGCTGACAAACACTGGATTTGAACTCAAGTGAAACATTTTCATCACTCCCGACCACTAGGCCTCAGTGCTCCTTTCAAGAAAGAATACATTGAGGGACAACTTAACATAGTTGAATTCATTTTTCATTTATATAAACAGAGAATATGGATTAGTAAAAAATCAACATTTAGTTATGACGGTAAATGGGTGCTGAAAGCCGTGTTAAGCCATCTGTATGTCGGTACCTTGACTTTATTGATTTGACATATTAGTGGTTGATAACATGAACACATCGGTGTTGTGGCTTAAATTGCCAGCTGAATTTTAACTTGGTTAGTTCCAAAGACAGACACCAGATGCTGAGAGTAGGTTTGTTCGTCTCTGGAGCGCCATCCGGGCAGCGAAACAAGCAATGGTAGTCCATCAAAAATATGGTAATTTTACAATTATAACGGATAACTATCTAGACAGCTTGGGTTGTATATTCCTTAAGCTGGATCTACTGACACTGGTAATGATATAGAGTGTGTTTTAGGTTTGGATTTAGCGCACAATAAATATGTACTTCATCATAGGCATCACAGATCAACCTAAAGAAATGGAGGATACGGGTGATCTGTAGTTAGGCTTCTAAAAGTCTCAACCCAGGGCCCTTATCCCACAACGTATAGTCATGAAGCTTGTCCAAGCACTCCTAATCCATCAAGAGGGGAAGGCGTCTCAACACTGCAACCTTCTGCATTATCCAGGGTGTAAAGTAGGGTTGTGGTATTGGCAGCAAACCGAGTATTTTCCCAGTGTCAATCAACACTTTGAGAAGTACCAAACATTAGGCATCGAAACAATTGGGAGTCGGAAAACTCCGAATGCATGCATGACATTTCGTATGTTTGCCATGATTTTTCCTGAATCTTGTTTGTCCCACCAGTGTCAAAATAGATAGAGAATTCAATTCCTTAAGTGATATCATTGGATTTATTAAGAAAGACATGGCCAAATTGTTCGCCTGGGTACATCTACCTCTGTATATTGGCCTTTTTAAAAGACTCGTAATTGTCATTTTCCATGACGAAATGTATAAGTTCTACATGGATACAATGAGATCTACATGGATGGAAAACCACAAGCGATAGAGACTGCATTAAACAGATCGAACCACGTTAAAGATCTTTGTTCCAACCTACCAAGTTTGAACATCCCATAAATGTATTGCATAGTCTACGTTTCAGATTTACGTATTGCTGCAATCACACACATTCGAGTTGAAAGTAAATGTCCCGGAGCAACAAAAAAGGAATTATCATTATTTCAACAAAAGATTGACCTTATTTCGCATGGCGTCACAACAGCCCCAACACATCCTCCCACGCAAGTTTCAACAGTGCAGTAGATCGTATATGTAACTCTAGAAAACTTCCAAAGGTGTGACACGCGACTCATACAATCACAGATTCCGGGCCACACAGTTGCGCAAGTCCCCATGTTAACCCATACAGATAGTGCTTTCCTTACAATACATTCGTGACTTGAATGGGACTGTGTGAGATTTTTTTAACTGTAAAGCTTCATATATTGGAGCCACATTTCTTAGATATTTTGCCACTGCCGTAACCTGGTATACTGGGATAGAATGGGTACACTGTAGAACCGGGTATATATTGTGTATACAAATGTAGTATACCGTTGCTATATATACCGGGATAAAATAGATCTGCCACAGAAACAGAGTATGCCATTGCTATATATACCGGGGTGGAATAGATCTGCCGTAGAAAAAGAGTATGCCACTGCTACATATACCGGGATAAAATAGATCTGCCACAGAAACAGAGTATACCGTTGCTATATATACCGGGATAAAATAGATCTGCCACAGAAACAGAGTATACCGTTGCTATATATACCGGGATAAAATAGATCTACCACAGAAACAGAGTATACTGTTGCTATATATACCGGGATAAAATAGATCTACCACAGAAACAGAGTATACCGTTGCTATATATACCGGGATAAAATAGATCTCCCACAGAAACAGAGTATACCGTTGCTATATATACCGGGATAAAATAGATCTGCCACAGAAACAGAGTATACCGTTGCTATATATACCGGGATAAAATAGATCTACCACAGAAACAGAGTATACCGTTGCTATATATACCGGGATAAAATAGATCTGCCACAGAAACAGAGTATGCCATTGCTATATATACCGGGGTGGAATAGATCTGCCGTAGAAAAAGAGTATGCCACTGCTACATATACCGGGGTGGAATAGATGTGCCACAGAAACAGAGTATACCATTGCTATATATACCGTGGTTAAATAGATCTACCATAGAAACAGAGTTTAGCATTGCTAGATATACCGGGGTGGAAGAGATCTGGAATAGAAACAGGGTATACCATTGCTATATATACCGGAGTGGAATAGATCTACCATGGAAACAGAGTATGCCATTGCTATATATACCGTGGTTAAATAGATCTACCATAGAAACAAAGTATACCGGGATGAAATAGATCTGGTATAGAAACAGAGTATAGCATTGCTGTATATACCGGTGTGAAGTAGATCTGCCATACAAACAGATTATGCTATTGCTATATATACCGGAGTGGAATAGATCTGGTATAAAAACAGGGTATACCATTGCTATGTATACCGGAGTGGAATAGATCTACCATAGAAACAGAGTATGTCATTGCTATATATACCGGGATAAAATAGATCTACCATAGAAACAGATTATGCTATTGCTATATATACCGGGGTGGAATAGATCTACCATAGAAACATAGTATACCGATAAGAAATAGATCTGGTATAGAAGCAGAGTATAGCATTGCTATATATACCGGAGTGGAATAGATCTGCCTTAGAAACAGAGTATGCCCCTGCTATATATACCGGGGTGGAATAGATGTGCCACAGAAACAGAGTATACCATTGTTATATATACCGGGATAAAATAGATCTACCACAGAAACAGAGTATGCCATTGCTATATATACCGGAGTGGAATAGATGTGCCACAGAAACAGAGTATACCATTGTTATATATACCGGGGTGGAATAGATGTGCCACAGAAACAGAGTATGCCACTGCTATATATACCGGGGTGGAATAGATGTGCCACAGAAACAGAGTATGCCACTGCTATATATACCGGGGTGGAATAGATGTGCCACAGAAACAGAGTATACCATTGTTATATATACCGGGATAAAATAGATCTACCACAGAAACAGAGTATACCATTGTTATATATACCGGGATAAAATAGATCTGCCACAGAAACAGAGTATGCCACTGCTATATATACCGGAGTGGAATAGATCTACCATAGAAACAGAGTGTGCCATTGTTATATATACCGGGGTGGAATAGATCTGTCGTAGAAAAAGAGTATGCCACTGCTACATATACCGGGGTGGAATAGATGTGCCACAGAAACAGAGTATACCATTGTTATATATACCGGGATAAAATAGATCTGCCACAGAAACAGAGTATGCCATTGCTATATATACCGGAGTGGAATAGATCTGTCGTAGAAAAAGAGTATGCCACTGCTACATATACCGGGGTGGAATAGATGTGCCACAGAAACAGAGTACACCATTGTTATATATACCGGGGTGGAATAGATGTGCCACAGAAACAGAGTATGCCACTGCTATATATACCGGGGTGGAATAGATGTGCCACAGAAACAGAGTATACCATTGTTATATATACCGGGATAAAATAGATCTGCCACAGAAACAGAGTATGCCATTGCTATATATACCGGAGTGGAATAGATCTGTCGTAGAAAAAGAGTATGCCACTGCTACATATACCGGGGTGGAACAGATGTGCCACAGAAACAGAGTATACCATTGTTATATATACCGGGATAAAATAGATCTACCACAGAAACAGAGTATGCCATTGCTATATATACCGGGATAAAATAGATCTACCATAGAAACAGAGTATGCCATTGCTATATATACCGGGATAAAATAGATCTACCATAGAAACAGAGTATGCTATTGCTATACATACCGGGGTGGAATAGATCTGTCGTAGAAAAAGAGTATGCCACTGCTACATATACCGGGGTGGAATAGATCTGTCACAGAAACTGGTATAGAAACAGAGTATACCATTGCTATATATACCGTGGTTAAATAGATCTACCATAGAAACAGAGTATACCATTGCTATATATATACCAGAGTGGAATAGATCTACCATAGAAACAGAGTATGCCATTGCTATATATACCGTGGTTAAATAGATCTACCATAGAAACAAAGTATAGCATTGCTATATATACCGGGGTTGAATAGATCTGGTATAGAAACAGGGTATACCATTGCTCTATATACCGGGGTTGAATAGAGTATGCCATTGCTATATATGCCGGGGTGAAATAGATCCACCAGAGAAATAAATTACAATGGGTATACCCGGGTGGAACAAATCCGCTATATCCTAACTGTTGTGTATGCTAAATGTAGTATCGGGTCACGGATGATGTCAGTGAGATTGGTGGTCACAGTGCACGATGTGGTGGTCACAGTGCACGATGTGGTGGTCACAGTGATGACAATGAGCCGATTGTTAATCCAGTGTGACTGGTCGAAACCCTAGATGAGCGTATGTTATAAATCTATGATCCACATTGAATACGCCCCTTACGAACGAGCGCGACTACTATGTTAAGTACGGTACAATTAGCGTCAGAACAACTGATTGTCCCCTGAACGATAATTCACATTATCGTTATTGACCAGAACATCGCTCCTGTCTGTACTGGACATTGCGGGCGGACTGAATCAATACTGTTTACCTGATCGACGGTGCCGCCGGATGGAAATATTTCCGGAATCCCCCACTGAGACTTCCTTTGACCGTTATGTTTTGGATATGATTTATAACAGCCATTAATAAATACCTTCAAAAGTGAAGGTGTATGACGGCAAATTCTTCAGTATGTCATTAACATACCACTGAACTGACAGGTAATGGGACTCAATTTATTCCTTTGTCAACACAATGTACAATCAGGTGCAAATATTTTTTGTAACAGATTTTGACAGTGGAGTTCCCTAGTGTTGTTCTGCATTTGTACCACTGAAGAGTTGAATAATACTACTGAGCTCTAGTCAAAAATTGAAGGATGTCTTCGTATGTTCACGAATCATTCATACTGTTGTTTACATGCATGTTAGAATAACCAATCATCAATTGTGCCTGAGGGACATATTTTTTAAATGTCACAAAACATCGCCAACACAAATGCAAGTAAGGTCATATTTGCACAATGACTTATAGACCTCTTAAATAAACACTGGAAACAAACGTGTATTTTATTTCAAATCCTTTCAACCGGAAACCTTGCTTCAAATGGGTTAGGGCAACCTGACCAAATCATACCTACATATTCATGGGGGCATATTACAACCGGTATTGAGTTATCAAGTAGATGTTGTGCTTGCCGGCGATCTTGAAGAACAAGATGAGCATATTAAAATCTGATGTTTTTTTATATGTAGTGCATAATACTTCTTCAAACATTCATTTAATAAACAGGCTTTAATGCGGAGGGCTGTCGCACTCTTCTTGCAGCGCTTTGTGGAGCTCATCCAACGTGGTCGGCGGTTTTGACGTTGACGTACACCTCTTTCTATCGCGTCTCAGACAACCCGCAAACCAACAGTTCCACAAAGAGTGTTAGTATATATGTTGTCCCGACAGTTAACTGACCCTTCCTCGTACATGGAATAGCGCTGTCCCAGTCCTATAGCTCCCGCCAAACTAAACGGACCGTCCAGCAGGCCCCACCCGGATCCAGAAGCTGGTTCTACAAGCCAAAGCATTATTGCAAATTCAGACCTGTTTGTGTGATTGTAGGTAGTCAGACCGAGTTTGGCGTGAGATTTATCAGTTTTGTCGTTAGACCCGGGCATATGTAATAAAATCATGAATCTCAAGCCAAAGGAGGGAGGGTCTCGATCAGCCGATCTCAGCTGTCGTCTATCAAGTACGCACATGTCACGTGTAATCACGTTGTGTAGTGGAGAGTTGGGTTAGTTGGGCCAGAGTCTTTCTGGGCAGTCCGGTTCTGCAGTTGTGACAGTATGGCATGATTTAAGGTATACAGCATTAAGCATCCAATCCTTCATGCAGTCTAGCGCATTTAAACTCTCAGGGCTTGTGCCGACATTGCAAATGGTCTGAAAAAGGAAAATGACGCATTTAGTCCACTGCGTGGGTTCAGTTGAGTCAGTTTAAAGGTTACTTTATTCTCAACAACGTTTTGAAAAGAAAGACATAAAAACATTTTCTTCAAATCATGAATAAAATCTATTTCAACAAATACTCATGGGTCTCCATTTTCAAGTCTTTTCTTAGATCACACTTGAGCATGAGGTGATAGCTCTCCGTGCAGTTACCCCAGCCTGTCTTGGCAACGGTAGCTTATGAAGTATTTCTTCAAGTGGTAAAGAAGTTACATCATTGACTTTATGGCGCAGGTAGTTTAAGACTGGAGCTTACCTTACAGACTGACGTATACGCCCAAAATACACCTTTATACTCATCTCCATCCACTGAATCAATACGGACGGTAAAGTGGGTCAAAGTCACGAATGACATCAGGAATGACATACTAAGCAGGTGTGTGGCAATGTGTGGAATGACACGCTACGCACATGTGTGGCAAAATAAGGAATGACACACAGAGCACATGTGTGGCAAAATGAGGAATGACACACTACGCACATGTGTGGCAAAATGAGGAATGAAACTCTACGTACATGTGTGGCAAAATCTGGAATGACTCACTACGCACGTGTGTGACAGATTGAGGAATGACACACTACGCACGTGTATGGCAAAATAAGGAATGACACACTACGCACATGTGTGGCAAAATAAGGAATTACACTCCACGCACATGTGTGGCAAAATGAGGAAGACACACTACACACAGATTTGTATTACTAGTGAAAAACATGTTTCTGACAAATGTTTTAAAGTGTTAAAACACTTGGGACGAGAATATATTAACGGATGGTGGCCCCGTGTAACAAACTGGGCATTTGTTGAACTCTATCAAGCCAAACCAGTGGTTGATAGCGTGAACAACTACCAGGTTACAGTGACAAAGCAAATCCAAATCCGAACCAAGTGACCGAATACGTTTAGAATAATTACCGTAGGTCCAGGAGTGCACGCCGGTTCTAATCTCACATGAGCTGTACATTCCATAAATCATACTCAGTTCCGAACAAAGTGATGTTTAACGGGCAAACAATCGAGGCAGATGTAACATATGTTCTGCAGTCTTGTGTTGACAGACAGGTTAATACATGCGCTGCATGAAGTTGTCAATTATCATTTTCCTGTGTACACCTGCAGGAAAAACAACGCTTGACGTCGCTACCAGCCGCACGTGCTTTCAGTGTAATGAAGGTCAAAATGTGCACGTGCGTGAAAAATGAGCGCTTGCAGTTCAGCCACGTGAGTACATGTAAGCACACACAAACGCGGCTCACAGTTGCAGGTATAACAGTCACACAGACAGATAGCATGTTTGCAGGAGATATTTGCAGATGACATACAGTTTGGTACGGAGAAATATTGGCAGTCCAGCACGATACGTGTGTATCCATACTCACTTTATTGACACTTGAAGGAACTCACCACAGTCTTCCCTTTCAAAGTGCGGAACGATACCCTTATCAATAAACAGTCTGTTTACAGATATTCATATCTAGATACAAATCATATGTTATTTAGATCTAAAGTTGCCAGAATGCTATTATTGCCAGAATTCTTTACACTGTCATCTGAGGCAGAAAAATTGAGAAGATGAAATTCTGCATCACATTTAGGAAATATTACAGTGCGCTGTGAACCTAAAGTAATTGCCAAAATTCACAATACAAGGAAAGACAATACGTATATACGAATTCCTAGTAAACGGCAGGCGTGATACTGGTCTCTGTGTGTGTGTGTGTGTGTGTGTGTGTCCGTGTCTGTGTCTGTGTCTCCGTGTTTCTGTCTGTCTTTGCATATTTATCTAAATGTATATACATTATCGCTCTCACAAATACGTATGTCTTTATCTGGAGAGAGAGAGAGAGAGAGAGAGAGAGAGAGAGAGAGAGAGAGAGAGAGAGGAGAGATTGTTTGAACACCATGTAATAGTCTAAATATCAGCTGGAAAGATGATACAGCGAGACAGTCATAAGCTCGACAGATAAATACTAACACTGAGAGTAAACTGTTCTGTTATAAACATCAGTGTTATAAATCTTATCCGAATGTTTGTCCTTAAAACGGACTGACTACCTACCTTCGACTTTATTGTTCACTGAAGCATTTCCTAGATTTGATGTAACATTTCATCTTTTCGTTATCCTGTCTGGCGACCCAAACTCAGTTAGAAGAATGCATTTTCAGAGTTGTAATAATCATATTCTGTCAACTTAAAGATCTAAGTAATGTATAATTTGTCTCTAAATATGAATATTTATCTGGATGTATATTGACCAACGTATCTTTTTGTACTTTGAAAGGAAAGGGTGCAGAAAGTTATGTATTTAAATTTAAATCATCACACGATGGGAGTTAATTTTAATATATGTATATCTATCTACTCATCGAATGTGAATTTCCTCAATTCCTCAACACGTGTGATGCCTTTGTAGATTGCCTCCATCTATTCATAACACAATGTATTACATATTTAAATTTAAATCGTCGCAGAGTGGGAGTTCAACGGATTGTGTGGAGCTGCTTTTGTCCTCATGGTATATCTCACAATGACACAACAATAATGTTGACGTGGATATAAGAAAGGGATCTACGCTCCGGTTTCGATTCAGTGATTGCATTCAACGGTTTACTTGTCTGCCTAGAAAAATAGCGCACCTCGGCCAACTTAGTTTGTAAGGTCAGTCAGTCGGATAAGCTACCGCTCAAGAGGCTAGTTCACATACAGGCGGGATTTTTACCTTGAAAAGCCACTAGCACAGTGAGAACCATTCAAACAAAAACAAAGGAATAACTATAACGTGCCCCGAGACTTCTGTGGATACATCTTTTGGATCACCTGCCACGATGGTCAGCCTAACGGTAAATATGGCTCATTACATATATGTCTCTATATGACTGTTTTAAAGTTAATCAGTCTCATCTACCTGTGGTCTAGATGTCTGTATACCGTGATTTGTTTATAGGCTCTTACGGGGCACATTAACTCACACACGGTGAACAGAGGACACATAATTGGTCTCGTCTGCTCAACGTGTGGCGATTGCTCCACCACGATTCGCAAGCCAGCTTTGTTATGATAACATCGGCTACTAGTGAAATCAGTGATAGCAAACATTGATAAAGGCAATGACCCATATTCCAAAAGCATATATGGCTTCAAAAGTATGCGGGAAACTTTACACCAAAGATCGGCCATGGCATGTGGCTAAAGGTAAGTTCTGCTTGAGTTGCCACAGATAGATAATACAAGGCTTGACTACCCAGTTGTGACGTGTGCGGCAAAATATAAGTTGGCGTGCTCACCAGTTCAGCAGCCTGACTGGATGCTTCTGTTGTCTACGGTAACTTTATCAACATATCTAAAGCCACTGAGTCTCCTATTTCTTATGTCGAAACGGTTTTAGATACGAACAAATTAATCAATGATTCACTGGCTTCTTTCATGGCCTCCGATATCACAATAGCCCGAGGAGAACTCTGATTCCCTACAGGGCCTGGTTCAAAAACAGGATTGTGGTCTAGCTGTACAATTAAAACGTCTCTTTGCTCTTTCCTCGTGCATACTACGCATGTCTCCTCAAGGTGCATGTATTCAAAGTCCAGAACGTGAAGCGGCATAATTATTCACGTCACAAATGCCAATGATTAGCCAAGCACAGATAGCAATTATTTATTCGATTGGTTGGAAACTTTATTATTTATGAATTCAAATTAATCTAGAAAGGTTGGTACTACACCGTTAAAGTGTAAAGCATAAAGTTTCAGCTAAATTTTATAATCACGCACTGTCGCTTTTCAGCCACCTTTAAACGAGTGCTTGCTGAGCTCTTCTAATCTTATTTTATACATGCATAGAAGCTCCTGTTTACACTTAATTCATAGCACCTGTTGGTCGAGCGAATATGCTAATAATACGTACTTGAAAATTGTGATACACGGGGAAATTTAGCGATTACACTGAAGTTGCTCCTATAGAGCAAGCTATAAATACGGTTGTAACATTTCCAGGGAATTCGGCGAGGCATGTTAGAAAAACCTCTCACATATGTTTTGTGGCGAGTGTGATTACCAACAGTGGCACGCAGCGATGATCAGGTTAGGCTGTATTCTGGGTCGAATCAGAACTGCTGCGGACAGTTTTATTCTCACCTATTGCTCATCTTTCTTCGCTGTGTCATCATCCTTCCTGCAAACTACAACAGCGAGACTCATGGCTATATTCTGTATCAGATAGGTGGGTGCATATAGGTGCTGTACAGGCGGTCGACCTTATAGAACTTCTGATCAGTTGCAGTGTAGGCAGTGAGAGGGATTCAGGTTCTATGCAAACGTTCAGTTACCTCACCTATCGTGAATGGGGTTGTATTCGTTTGGGAATAGAGCCTTTGCGGACCTCTCGAGATGGCAAGCGGTACACGGCCAGATTGTTAGGAGTGTCCCGATGATACCTGACGCTGACTGTGAGTTCTGCAAGCTGCTGTAGTATTCTGAATCTGCTTGCATCATACAGTTTCAAGTGTTGGCTATGGTGCATCCATTTGATCAAGTATTGGTAAATAATGGTAAGAAAAACAACATGAATACCTTGTGACTTGTAGACACGTGTTCCATGAATACCAAGCCACATGTAGGCATGTGCACAATGAATATCCTGCCACAAGTAGACACGTGTTCCATGAATACCAAGCCACATGTAGGCATGTGCACAATGAATATCCTGCCACAAGTAGACACGTGTTCCATGAATACCAAGCCACATGTAGGCATGTGCACAATGAATACCAAGCCACATGTAGGCATGTGCACAATGAATACCAAGTCACATGTAGACACGTGTGCCATGAATACCAAGCCACATGTAGGCATGCGCACCATGAATATCAAGCCACAAGCAGACACGTGTTCCATGAATACCAAGCCACATGTAGGCACGTGCACCATGAATACCAAGCCACATGTAGACACGTGTGCCATGAATACCAAGCCACGTGTAGCCACGTGCACCATGAATATCCTGCCACATGTAGACTCGTGTTCCATGAATACCAAGCCACATGTAGGCATGAGCACAATGAATACCAAGCCACATGTAGACACGTGTTCCATGAATACCAAGCCACGTGTAGGCATGAGCACAATGAATACCAAGCCACATGTAGACACGTGTTCCATGAATACCAAGCCACATGTAGGCATGCGCACCATGAATATCCTGCCACAAGTAGACACGTGTTCCATGAATACCAAGCCACATGCAGGCATGTGCATAATGAATACCAAGCCACATGTAGACACGTGTGCCATGAATACCAAGCCACATGTAGGCATACGCACCATGAATATCCTGCCACAAGTAGACACGTGTTCCATGAATACCAAGCCACATGTAGGCATGTGCACAATGAATATCCTGCCACAAGTAGACTCGTGTTCCATGAATACCAAGCCACATGTAGGCATGTGCACAATGAATATCCTGCCACATGTAGACACGTGTTCCATGAATACCAAGCCACATGTAGGCATGTGGATGCCCTGTTGAATGCGCCCTCTTTTACCACGAATACACAGTTGCATGCTCACCATGGATAACCTGTCGTATGTAGCCGCGTAAACAGTCACTCATGACTGGAATATTGCTGAGTTCGACGTACGCCAACAACAAACAAACAAACTGTCTACTGTACTTGTAACGACACAGTGTTTGTGCATGTTTATCAACAGGCTAAATGTTTGTTTTTTTCTCTCAATAGTAACTGCACATCTCAGTGGTGGTATAAAATTACAGAAACTCTCAATGTTTGCATACTCAGAGAAACGTAGTTTCTGATCTGAGTCAAGGTAACCAATTCTCACCAAAATAATGCTTAATATCAAGATTTTATGTTTCATTCACAATCATTAGACAGTTCTTAGGGGAATAAATAACACCTTTTCTGAATTACACTATAAACGAACTGTCAGTACGCATGTGCAATACATACATCACGTGTACACGTCTATTGTTTCTGTAGTAAAAAGTCCGACCCGGTTACCTTCGACAGCACGTGAAGTGATACATGAGTGCTGGAGCCTTTGTCTGTGAATCAGACAACGTCAGGGACCATCTCAAAAATTTTATTGTAATGATTTAAAATTGGAAGTTGTCGGTAATATTGCGTCCTAATTGCATCATGGAGTTGTCATCATGGTGAAAGGGAGGAACGATAATCCAAGTGGTTAAAGCGCTCTATCGTCATGCCAAATACCTGGTTTCGATTTTCAAAAGGGTACAGTGTGTGATGCCTCTTTCTGTTCCTTGCCGTGATATTGGTGGAATACCGTGACATAAAACCATACTCACATTAGTGTGTGGAGACAGTACACAGAGGTATGGATCATAAAGTCTGAATCTTGACCACCAACAGATTCGAACCCACAGCCTGAGGGATCTGGTGTAAATCCCTAATCAAGGTCGGCACCGTGTAGGATAGTGTACTATTGTACTATAAGGCATGTGCGACCATGTTGTGTGAGTTAGAACCACCTCAGTGTGGCAATGACTACAGCACGAAGTCACACAGGTCGTTCAGACACTTGCAGTCCAGAAGCATCCGATACCAAGAATATTTATTACTCTAGTATTTTCTATACTAGTAAAAATGCCAAGATGTGGACGTGTTTCCACCACGTCCTTCTGTCTGAAAAAAAACAATGGAATGTAGACAATGCTATACCAAGTAGGTAATCTATAGAATGCCTTACATGTGACGTAGCTTGGTTGTCTGTGTGGTATATGCAGACCTGGGCTACGTCACAATGACGACAAGATATTTGGGGGGAATTAACTTGGCAGAGCTGACTACTCGGCCATCACCTTAAAAACAGAGAGAAGGCTGCTGAGTCCCTTGAGTCTTTATTTGTAGCAGAGTCAGTAATTACATGTAGAAAGAAATTTCAAACAATAATAATATACATGGTAGATACAGTAGACGTTTAACAATCAAATATAAAATTAGCGACATAAAAGAGGTACTGTTACTTGGTCGAAAGCTGTACGACTGAGTTGGTAGAGTTCAAATATCTGAATCGCGCGTTACGGCGCATTACTGGTTATTAAACAAATACGTTTGTGCAATTGCAAAGTAAATTGTGTATTATACTAGACAGGGATTTATTATGTCTTATTCTAGCTAATGTATATCATACAGGGACTGCTGACACTTACATTTACGGCATTCTAGCGTTACTGATGTATTTACATATACATGTATTTTACATACTGTATTATTCCAATACCGTAAATGCTTAACCGTATGATAGACGTATCATAGCCAATATTCGCATGAGCCGGTATTTACGTGAGGTTACCCGCGGGTATTTACCACAATGTACACGTACTCATACTGTGTAATGACTGTCTATCACTTGGCATATCAACAGTCAATGTACAATTGAACTAACAGACTAATATCTACATATATAAACACACTATTGGCATCTACGTTGCCTTGTTGTCTACTGAACTATATACAAGTACGGTTAAGGCTATGAAAAAGGTAGTACACATAAGTGGAGTACACACAATATAACTTCAAGACTTTAACTAGTGCAGTAATACAATCTTACCTTAAAAACAGAGAGAAGGCTGCTGAGTCCCTTGAGTCTTTATTTGTAGCAGAGTGAAGTGTCTGCTACTGGACTCAGTATATATAGGGACTCAGGCCTTCTGTGAAAGTATGAAGTTACCTAATACTGTAGCTGTAATCCAACATCTGGTGTATTAATTGCAATTATGTCTATTTCATGCAGTGCACTGACCACTTAAAATCATTCATATCACTACGCAACGGACATAAGCCATTTACAATGACGTTGCACCCGGCCATGCACAGCATGCTATGGCCTGAGGCATAACCATAGCGTAGCGACCGCTTGACTGAGTTGCATAATTCAAACTTACTTATGTGTGACGGCCAGTCACGTGGTCCACAAGTCTGAATGTTTTCTGATAGTTGAATAAAATATTGATGTAAATACGCAAGTTATTATTGAAATATGATCACCATAATTATGGTCTAATTACGGTGATTTTAAGACTATGACAATATCCCTCCGCTGCGGGAAGCTTTTGTCCTCAAAAGCAAGACATGGATGCTACAATTGTTCGCGTGCAACCAAACACAATACGCGTTTAATATAAACCTTTGATCAATCAATGATTGGCAAAAAGAGAACATGTGGAAGTATTGCCCAAAAATAAGGATACACATTGTAAAACACAATACAATATATGCCATGATAAAAATTGTTCTCCTTGAACATAAAAAGGTATATACTATAGTGAACAAAATACATTTGACATAATAACACATGTATGGTAGAGTATTGTTCTCAGCAGGAGCTTAGCAATTGTATGAAGTTCATTAATATGAAAGGATATGAACCTGTAATGGGAAAATTCAGTTAAAACACCTATGTAGAATATCTGGTGCAAGTTTTGTTTGGGGTAGTCTTCTAAATAGTTGAATTGGTGGAGAGGGCAGATAGTGTCATATTTGGGCAACATTTTTGTATCAGTGGCATTTGATTTGAAGATAGGACATTACATGAGTGTAATCTTTAATAGCAAGTAACTGACACTGATAACTCAGAGCTATGCTGCAGTGGGTTGATAGTGTTGACAACGGGTTTGAAGAGATGACATTTGCAACTATCATCCTTCTAGCACTTTTGAACACAAGCGGACCTGTAGGTTTGTTATCAACGCCTACCAATTTACACTGAAACCAACTGCTTTAGACTATCAAAGTCGAGGGTAACCCTATTATTAGAGATTAGAAAAAATATCTGCGAGATCTTTTGTGCTTACGACTGCGTCCAGTCTGAGTTTTGTGCACGTGGAAGTCTCTGATAAGTCCTTGTCCTATGTTATGGTGTGGTTCCCATGTTGGTGTAGGATATCCATCCCATTTGACAAGAAAATGACGTATGCCATTGATGTTTTTGTACTTCAAGAGTTTTTCAACATCATAGAATTGATCTTGTTGGCGATCATGTTGGTGATCTTGTTGGCGATCATGTTGGTGATCTTGTTGGCGATCCTGTTGGTGATCATTTGTTTGTTTGTCAGTGTGCTCTGATGGCACAGTTTCATTTGCTTTTGCAGTAGGAGTTCCACTGCCGACTGTTGAGTCGAGTGGAGAGTTGCCTTGCAAAGTTTGTGCAGGAAGATCTGGTAATGGATCCGTAGTTGCAGGTGTAGTAGAACCTGGTGAGTCATCATGCCGTGCAACATTACCTCTGAGGATATAGGGTTTCAGACGATTGGCATGAACCAAAGATTTATGTTCTTTGTTGTCTGAACATCTGTGTATTTTGAACGTGTGGTTTGGACCAATGTTCGTGATATAATAAGGACCTGTCCATGAGTGGGACAGCTTGGGTGAAAGTCCTTGTTTGACTACAGGGTTGTGAAGAAGTACCTGTTGGCTTAATCTGAACGAAGGTTCTGATGATTTCAGTTCTTGATGCTCCTGGTCTATCTGTTGACTAACAGACATATTGTCTCGAGCAATAGCTTTGACAACTTTCAAATTGTCAATGAGCTGTTTAAGATGTGTCTCTGCATTTTTACCAAGTGTTAGTTTTGGTGTGAGTGTGGTGTCAAATGGAAGACACATCTCTCTGCCAAAGAGCATTTGATGTGGTGAGAAACCAGTTGACTGGCATGGTGTGTTTCGTATTGCCATAAGGACACATGGAAGAATATCAGCCCAGTTGGACTGGTCCGGCTTACAGTACGATTTCAAGGCTTGGGCAATTGTACTGTTGCGACGCTCAACCATTCCATTTGTCTGAGGGTGGTATGATGATGTGAAGTGGTGTTTCACCTCAAAGATTTCACAGATGGCATTGACGAGTTTCGATGTGAACTGACGTCCTCTATCAGTGATAAGAGTTCGAGGGGCACCATATCTTGTGAAGACCTCATTAAAGAGTTTTGTTGCTACTTCCACGGCATCTTGCGTGTGCAATGGAAATGCTTCAATCCACCTTGAGTATGAATCCACGGCTACAAGAACATACTTATGCCCATCCTTTGTTTGAGGAAGAGGCCCAAGAATATCAACATGTAGCCTGGAGAAGTTGTCTTCAATTGGCATAGGTACCATTGGAGCTGGTTTGGAATGAACCCAACGTTTGGTTTTTTGACATTCGTCACATGACTTGATGTATGTTTCCACATCTTGATACAAGCCTGGCCAATGGTATTTGGTCAATAAGGACTGACGGGTAGCATCACGACCAAAATGACATCCACCTGCTTTTGAATCATGATAAGCATAAAGCAGGGATTTCCTGTCTGCAAGAGGAACTGCCAGTTGTGTGACCATTGGGCAACGACGATTCTTGTTTCCTCTGTGCTTTGGTGTGTAGAAATGATATAATATGCCACCACAAAGATCATACTCTTGTGAGCGACCTTGGAGGCCTTTGACTTGAGAATCAGTGTAATGTGAGGGAATCTCACTATTCTCTAGATAGTCCATGATTGGCTTAAGATCTGGAGAATTGTGCTGTCTCTCTGCGAGATTGTTTTCAGGGATATCAGTGTCTATGGTTTGAACTGTTGGCCCTGATGGACTGTCCTCTTGATAGCAGAATTCAACACACAGATCGAGTGATGCTGTTGAAGTAGAATCTACAGCTTTCTGATCAGATGAATTAGGGTTTTCTGAAGGTGAACTTTCAGTAGATATCCCATAGACATTATCTGAAGTAGTAGGCTGACTAGCAAGGCTGTGACGAATTTGGCTTCTCTGTGGTGCTGTTGCAACCACTTCAGCATATGAACTCTGGGTCGGTACATGCCTGTGCTCAGCATTGTCAGTAGCATAGTTGATAGAAGGGCGTGGTGGAATGGGAAAATCATCAGTGACAGGTTCTGAGACCTGTGCAGGATATGGAATACGAGAAAGAGCATCAGCATTTGTATTAGCTTTACCTGCTCTATGTTCGATGTCGAAGTCATATTCCTGGAGCATGAGAGACCATCTGGCAAGACGACCTGTTTCCTGTTTGATGTCATTTAGCCATTTGAGGGCATGATGATCTGTGTACACTTTGAACTTTTGGGATGTGAGGTAAACCCTGAAAGTTCTAATGCCTTCCAGTACGGCCAGGCATTCTAACTGAGTTATGCCCCATTTCTTCTCAGCAGCATGAAGGGCTCGGCCACCATAACAGATGACATGCTCTTGACCTGAAGCATCTCGTTGACCTAAGATGTACCCTAGAGCTGAGGTGGAAGCATCAGTTGTTAGAATGAATGGTCTGTTAGGGTCAGGGTATGTTAAGACAGGGGCTGTAGTTAAGTATTCTTTCAGTCTGTTGAGTGCCTGCTCACATTCGTCAGTCCAGTGGAATGTGACATCCTTTTGAAGCAAATTGTACAATGGAGAGGCTATGCGGGAGAAATTTGGAACGAACTTGCGATAATAACTAGCAAGACCTAGAAAATGCCTAACGTCATGGACAGTTTTAGGAGAGGGGATGTTTTTAACAACTTCTACCTTTGATTTGTCAACTTCCACACCATCTTTAGTGAAGACGTGTCCTAAATATGAGACTCTTTTAGCTGCAAACCTACATTTGCTTGGTTTTAGAGTAAGACCAGCTTCTTTTAGTTTGCCAAAAACACATTTGAGGTGATGCAAATGTTCTTCAAAGGTTCTGCTGTAGATAATGATGTCGTCCACATAAATCAAAATATACTTCCAATTCATGGACTGAAGAGCAGTAGAAATCGTTTGTTGGAAAGCAGCAGGTGCATTTTTGAGGCCAAAAGGAAGACGGTTAAATTCAAAAATACCATCTTGAGTGATGAATGCTGATTTATGCTTTGTTTCTGGGTGAAGTGGTATCTGCCAAAATCCACTTGCACAATCAAGAACAGAGAACAGTTGTGCATGTTTTTCACCAATAGCATCTATGACATCCTCTAAACGTGGAAGGGGGAAGAAAATTGGTTTCGTTGCTGCATTTAGCTTTCGATAATCGACGGCAAATCGATAACTATTGTCAGCTTTCTTGACCATAACTACTGGGGAATGCCATTCAGAATGACTTGGCTCTATTATTCCTGCATCTAACATTTCCTTGATTTGTTTGGCGCATTCTTTTCTAACTAAAGATGACTGACGATAGAAGGGGAGTCTAACAGGACGGGTATGCTCTGTCTCAATCTTATGCTGATGCAGATGTGTTTTGCCGAGCTCTGACCATTCTTGTGCAAAAACTGATCTTTGAGACAAGAGGAAGCACTCAAGTTGTTGCTTTTGGATCTCTGTGAGATCTGACTCACTCAGATCAAAAGATAGGTTGGAGTTCGGATTTGAGGAGTTGGAAGGAACTGTCGTGTTGACTGAAGGATGACCTTTGTTTGGTTCAGATTCTAGTGTATGGATAGATGATGGGTCAATGATGGAGGCTGTGGCTACTATTTGTTGATGATGAAGCAAAGCAGGTTTGTCAGTTGGATTGAGAAACCTCATGCATGGTCTTCCTTTGGCACCTTGGATGAGACATTTGGCTCCTTGAAGTTGGAGTGTATCTAGGCCAGGAAATGGTTCTAGTAGCAATAGTCTGTTGTTCTCACAGCGGGAGATTTTAACAGGAATATCAGCCTGAGAATGTGGAGGAATTTTGACTGTTTTTCGTGGTCTCACAAACCCTGCATTGGCATCGACCAAGCTTACGGATATTAATCCATCATGCAAGTGAACTGAGCGGTTTGAGAGATCAATTTGGACATGGTTTGACTGTAGAAAGTCTAAACCAAGAATGATGGCATGATGCAATGATGTGAAGACATGAAAATCTTGTGAAAATAATGCATGGCCAATTTTAAGTTGTAGTGAGACTACACCTAACACTGGGTGCCGTTCTCCTCCTACACCAATGATTTCTGTCAGATGAGATTTCTGAAGGTGAGACTCAGTGAGTCCTATTTTCTTCAGAAATTTCATGTGAACACAGCTAATTGAAGCTCCAGTGTCTATTAATGCTGTTGTTTTCGTTTGCCTAACCTTAACCTGAATGGTGTTTTTACATAAAGGTGCTACAAGAGATACTTCATGTCGACTAGGATTGGGTGAGGATGGGATAGTAGGAGCACTACAATTGGAGGGAAAGTTGGATGGTTTGGGCAATTTGCTTGGGTGCCTGATTCTAAGTTGTTCCTTGGAATCAGGCACGCGCCCCTATGCGTTATTTGCTTTAGACAGAAGAACCTGGTAACAGACAGATGTATGATGACCTTTCTTCCTGCAAAAATTACAAATTGTATGCCTATGGGGACAGTAATTACGCTGAGAACAATACCCACCACATCCTGAGCATCTTTCTCTGTCGTTTCTGCTGGATGGACGGTGTTGTTCTCGTCTCAAGTCAAGTTGCCTGTGCTGCGACTGTTGACCAGGATGAGATGACTGGCGACGTTTTTGTCCAGAACTGACGACATCCTGTCGAGGCTGTGACTGACACCTGATTCTTGGCCGACAGTTATCTGGGAGTGTCTCCTGCTGTGCCGACATCGCCGCTGCCACGGGTCTCTGCTGGTTTTCCATCAGTGACATCACTAGTGCAGACAGCTTAGTAACTTGGTCTGTGAGGCTAGCTTGATCGGGCTTCTGAACACTGAGATAGGCCTTGGATGCGAGTTCACCCTGCTGGCGCACTTGGTCCAAACACTTGGGCTCTTTATTGTAGACCCATTGTCTGACAGAAGGGCTCAGTCCGTTCACAGCTATAGCAACTAGGATGTCCATTGGTATTGACTTCCTGCAGGTCGCCTGTTCTAATCTAGTGATATATTCAGACACGGATTCAGCAGGTTGCTGATTAATGGCTAGCACTGATAGGTCAAACTGTCCTGATGGTTGAAACCGAGACATGAAAGCTTGTTTGAGATTGTTCCAGTCTGACTTGATATCGTCACTTAATGTAAGATGCCACTGTTTTGCTGGTCCTTCCAGAAGAAAGTTTAAAAATAGACAAGCTCTGTTTTCATCAGTTCCTTGGAGTTTTACCCAAGTCTCTAGATCAGACCACCAGTTCATTGCATCCTGTTTACCTGAGTATTTAGGTAGATGAATATGAGACATGGCCATGTTTGTAATTAAAACACTTGAACTTGTTGTTGTTGACGTTGACGCTGTTGAAGTTGATGTCGTAGTTGATATTGACGTTGTTGCTGTTGTCGTTGACGTTGACGTTGATGATGTTGTATTTTGAGCTGGTGTTGATGATGACTCTGCCGGCAGACTTACTGTTTCGAAGGACTCAAGATTGAAAGACCGCAGCCTTGACCTGTAGTTTTCGGGTGTTATGCCTTTCATCAGCACCGGGATCTTTGATCTCCATCAACTGACGTAGCTTGGTTGTCTGTGTGGTATATGCAGACCTGGGCTACGTCACAATGACGACAAGATATTTGGGGGGAATTAACTTGGCAGAGCTGACTACTCGGCCATCACCTTAAAAACAGAGAGAAGGCTGCTGAGTCCCTTGAGTCTTTATTTGTAGCAGAGTCAGTAATTACATATAGAAAGAAATTTCAAACAATAATAATATACATGGTAGATACAGTAGACGTTTAACAATCAAATATAAAATTAGCGACATAAAAGAGGTACTGTTACTTGGTCGAAAGCTGTACGACTGAGTTGGTAGAGTTCAAATATCTGAATCGCGCGTTACGGCGCATTACTGGTTATTAAACAAATACGTTTGTGCAATTGCAAAGTAAATTGTGTATTATACTAGACAGGGATTTATTATGTCTTATTCTAGCTAATGTATATCATACAGGGACTGCTGACACTTACATTTACGGCATTCTAGCGTTACTGATGTATTTACATATACATGTATTTTACATACTGTATTATTCCAATACCGTAAATGCTTAACCGTATGATAGACGTATCATAGCCAATATTCGCATGAGCCGGTATTTACGTGAGGTTACCCGCGGGTATTTACCACAATGTACACGTACTCACACTGTGTAATGACTGTCTATCACTTGGCATATCAACAGTCAATGTACAATTGAACTAACAGACTAATATCTACATATATAAACACACTATTGGCATCTACGTTGCCTTGTTGTCTACTGAACTATATACAAGTACGGTTAAGGCTATGAAAAAGGTAGTACACATAAGTGGAGTACACACAATATAACTTCAAGACTTTAACTAGTGCAGTAATACAATCTTACCTTAAAAACAGAGAGAAGGCTGCTGAGTCCCTTGAGTCTTTATTTGTAGCAGAGTGAAGTGTCTGCTACTGGACTCAGTATATATAGGGACTCAGGCCTTCTGTGAAAGTATGAAGTTACCTAATACTGTAGCTGTAATCCAACATCTGGTGTATTAATTGCAATTATGTCTATTTCATGCAGTGCACTGACCACTTAAAATCATTCATATCACTACGCAACGGACATAAGCCATTTACAATGACGTTGCACCCGGCCATGCACAGCATGCTATGGCCTGAGGCATAACCATAGCGTAGCGACCGCTTGACTGAGTTGCATAATTCAAACTTACTTATGTGTGACGGCCAGTTACGTGGTCCACAAGTCTGAATGTTTTCTGATAGTTGAATAAAATATTGATGTAAATACGCAAGTTATTATTGAAATATGATCACCATAATTATGGTCTAATTACGGTGATTTTAAGACTATGACACATGTATGAGATGAGCCGTAGAAACAACACACATGGCATTTCCCTGAGTCGACAGATATAACTGAAATTTATAATGTTATGAAGTTGTGGCGTGGTAGTAGTTCCCTCTGTCGTTGTTGGTGCAGTATTTTGTTTGTGCCACAGATGGGGTTTTATTTGCATGGATATATACTAAGCACATAAAGAAACTGTACATACAATAATTTATAACCTAAATTTATCAAACCTGTGTAGACACATAAGGATTTAAACTCAGAGATTAGTGGCATGTATCCAACATGCATGCACGTGCCACGTTCCGTGACGTCAGTGGTTTCGTCCTTGAGACGTGCAATACGTTGTTGCACGTGCATTCCGGGAAAGAGAAACACAGTAAATGAATGCCACACAATACTGTCACTTTGGAAAGTTCAACCCATGCCCTTAAAAAATTAAACGGCTATTGAAACGCATAGCAATCCAAGGATAACGTCTGCAAAACGTCATGAGGCCATTGGAATGATCTGCGCATTTCCACTAGCACCGGGACACCATTTTGGCACAGGTGAGACGCTACCAGAACACAAATGACGTCATCGATCGGCCACGGCCTGAACGTCCACGTGTAACAACGCCAAGACAGGGCAGATGGATAAGGGTGATTCATCTTCGCTACTGGTTTCAGACTGCAGTGATGACTGCCCAGACCATCCCACGACTTCGTTGTATTCATGCCAACACAGTTCGACAACTTTTACGTTATCACGGGATCAGACACAATGCCAGCGACAAGCTCGCCGAATGTGGTGCCGAAATTACGTCCGCAGCCCCTTATTTTGGAGGAAAAAATGTTGTTTTCACAGATGAGTCCAGATTTAACATATCTCACAGTGATGGACGTCAACGTGCCTATAGACGTGTGGGAGAACGTTATGCACAGGCCTGTGCTTTCGAGAAGAATCACTTTGGTGATGGTTCTGTGATGATTTGGGTGGAATAACCTCACGCCAAAAAACTCCTTTGGTGATTGTTCAGGGCTATTCCTTTTCTGCAACGTCACATTCAACAGGACAATGTCTGCTCGAATACGGGAAGGGTTACTATCGATTTCTTGCAACACCACAACATTGACTTACTGCCTTGGCCTGCAAATTGCCGGATCTCACCCCTATAAAGCATGTTTGGGATGAGATGGATCGACGTCTACGCTGTCTTCCTCATCTGCCAGATAACATCCATGACCTTGCAACTGAACTTGAGAGATTTTGGCGTGACATTACACACGCCTTCCTTGCACGTTTGATAGGCTCTATGCGTCGTCGATGCACTGCTGTTCTCATTGCCAATGGTGGACATACCTGTTATTGAGCATGTGACATGGTCGTTTGACCCCTGTCCCGTTTGTGGACTTGTGACGTCATTGTAATTGACTTTTCAGTTGAAATTCTCCTGACCTGTTATGGTCTCATGATCCCTCCATTAAAGTTTATATGTACCTTTGACATTGTTATCGTACTTATCAACTGGGATAATCATTTGGCAATGCACAGTTTCTTTATGTGGCTAGTATACTATCCTATCGATGTAATGCACAACCACTGTCACCTTCTGTTGATGGCCTTGAGGCAGGAGTTATCTCCCTTCGTCCAAAAGATGTTTCTGTGGATCTTCGTTATTATCAAGCAAGTTACCTCAGGAAGGATATCGTTTGAATTCATTACTCTCTCAATCTTAAAATCTTTGCCAACAGTGTCATTCTTGTAATCATTAAATATGTTGTTCAAATATAGCAAATCTAGTTTAAAACGTAAAACATTAACAGAATTAATACAAATGGCCCTTCTCCAAATTGGATGATTAAGCTGTGAGATCTCCCCTTTGGACCACACAGATGCCCGCACCCCCTTGGTTGATGCAGTCCGCACCCCAGACCTACACAATCCCTTGCATTATTGTATGCTTGCACCGGGCCAGCCCCACCATACATATAGCATGTGTAATATACGCTGGGGAAGGGGGCCACATCTGCATCATACAGTAGACTCTTCTAGAGGATGAGACATCACCGGAGATAATAGAAAAATACACATTATCTGGAAAAGCTGGAAAGCTTGATAAACTAACACTATTTCTGACATAACTGTACCCACATAGTGCATTGGGGATAAAATTAGAGAACCTGTCAGAATTTGTTCCTGCGCAAGTGCATTAAAGCGCGTTAAAGTCTGAAGTTAAAGATAAACAGCCAGGTATAATTTATGAAAACCGGATGTTAGGAGTTATCGCCCTTTCATTCAGTAGTTATGGGTGTTAATTTGAGCGAGTATCAACAGTGTCAGTGAACGATCTCTGTTTTGAAGTTAAAAGGTTATGGTGTTATTAACAACGCTGATAGTGATGCTATTAATAAGTCGGATCATATTGATATATTTATACTCATTAGAATATCGGTTGCCGTCTCCAAGAAGCAGAGTGATTCTTACACATGACCTTAGAGTCGCACCAGCTTGTTACATGTGCCTCTTCCATAAATCTTGAGAAAACTCATTTTCATTCGACATAATTTAGTGTTTTGTCGGACACTGTGTTTTAGAACGGGGTCATCCAAAGTTTTGATATTTTTCATGTTCTTTTGAGGCACGCTTGCATTTGCTGATGAAAATTCAGTTGACGTGACATAAATGCGTGAGCAATTCTTAGCCGAGCATGCGCGTTGACCATATGACAGCTAGTTACAATAGCTACGAACTCCATTCTAACAATATACTGTAGGAACAGCAGACTGACAGGGCTCATCGTCCATAGGTTAACGACAACCACGCTCGCTCCTACAGTGACGTCGTTAAACATAACCAGCTGTTACTCAAGTGTTTTCCCATTCGGCGATAACTCCAAATCGACATTTTCCTACATATCATGATTATGTCCGACATAAGAAGAAGGGCATAATAATTTTAGAGAGGGGTGTAACTTTATATTTCTTAGATTTTTTTATAATATCGAGGTAAAACTAATAATGGACGAAAATGTTATATTCTTGATTTGTACACACATGTTTTAACTTTCACAGCTATTTCCTTAATGTTTTTGGCATGTTAAACACACATTGTACACTCAAGGGTCGAACTCCCACTAAGTCGGCGTTAAGTAGAGCCACGCGTTTACTGATGACGTCGACAGGAAGAAGGAGAAGTAATGCACGATGCATGCATGCATGCTCGGGTTGTTTGAAGTACCTCACTGGCAGTTATGACGTTTTGTGTAGTTTCTAGGGAAATCTGTTCATATTTAGTCTTTTAAGATATTTTCGGTCTGTATTTTGATACTTGTACGTAACCGCACACAACGCCCTGGGTTTGTTGGCGGTCGATTTATGTCATTAAGCTACTAAACATGGCCTGTTAGCGATTGGTGGCGGAACTGAGTGCGTGCGGTAAAACATACTTGACGTTCTGAGATAATAAAAGCTCAAACGGTATTTTTGGATGGAATGTCTGTAAATATTTTGGATTTGGATTTCATGTCGATGTGAAAATGGTGTGTATGGTAAGATAAACCGTTCGATCTGACAATTATGCTAATTCATCTAGAGCTGATTACATGTTCCAGTGATGTAAAACGGTTAGATGCCCATGTGTACTTTGGAAGAACGCATAGCAAAAAGTCTGCATACCGACTCTTGAATCTGCGACAGTGCCATGTGCCAGATTATCAGAATACCATTCCAGACAATTCAGACCGGTAATGGTCATTTCATTACGGATCAATCTCCTGAAGTCACCGGCAATCAATATCAGATACCATCGGGGTGATGTTGCGCGAATACAGGAATGAAGTCCTAGAAGGTATGCAATGCTGCTGCAGCCGAAAATACCCTCAAATACCGTAAATGTCTGTCGCTTAATGATCACCCCCACTTTATTATGGAATGCCTTCACTTTGTAAAAGACTGCCAAGAAATGCAAAGTGAATCGCAATCTCATGTCTCTACATACGATAAGCCATTCCTGCAATTCTCTTCTCATCATTGCTCCTTCCAAAATTCTAAGACATCTCAATACACGTGTCCGCCAACGTTGCGCAATGTCGTTGTTATGTTGTTACTGAGGGTGTTGACTTGCAGCAACTTCACTGCAGGAACCACGACAGGACGTCTATCTTTTCTAGTGGTTATTTTGGTATCTGTAGGCTATTTGTACAGTTTTTGTTAGTTTTTCTTGCTAGTCAGAACCACACTGATAATATTATTTCCAGAGGTAGCCAGTGTTCTCATACGAGAACTCGAGCCTTTGTCTGTGTTGAATAATGTGTGGAAGATTCCTTGCATTCATTCTGACACTTATCTTCCACCGAGTTCACTAGGTTCATAAAGACATTTTCACGTGGGTATTCAGCAGATTCGAACTTGCATCGTGACCGTGGGTAGAAGGAACACAATGCACAGTCTTGCATATCACTGTCACCCACCCTTGTCCTCACAGCAAAACCGGAAACGTGAGGAAATAATGTTTTCATGTTAAGTGCGACGTGTAGGTTTAATGGTTGAGAGGTGCCAAAACTTAATGGTTAAGAAGCTCAAACATATAATGGCTGAGAGGCCCCAATCTTTAATGGCTAAGAAAATCAAAGATTTCATGGCCGAGAAGCCTCAATCTTTAATGGTTATGAAGCCCGAAGATTTAATGGTTGAAAAGAGCGAAACTTTTAACTTGAGCAGCTCAGACATTTAGTCCTTGACACGCGTTTACTTCCTACTAATGTGTTGGATGCGCGATTCAAACGCATGCTCCCAGATTCCTAATCCAGAGGTATACTCAACGGATCCCAGTAGCTAAGGGGAGTGACTCCACTTGGCGCATTCGGCGCCTTGAGTTCTTTGATGAGCCACTCTTGATCCTTAGGACAAGGGCAGCAACTTTTAAGCCCAATTATCAATCCCCTGTGTGGCTAGTACCATCAGTATCCGGTGTGTGATCCTGGTTCTCTACCATCCTGGTTCTCTTCTCACAGTTACTACTGCAAGTCCTGCAAATCTGTTGCTGCTGCTGCTGAACATATTTCACCCTTTTGAGCCCCAATCACACTTGATGTTTTATAAGTCTCGTATCTTGCGTGAGTGTCTCGTGACATTGTTAGGGAAGACATTCGTTCATTGAAAACCGCGAAGAATGAAAGTTACTGCGCATGTAGCTACGGTGATGGAGCATGAGACCTTGTGGCTTGTCGTGCAGTGATTCAGGCTCGCTCTGACTAGATTAGACTGTCTCACTGTCACTGAACCACATTATATTCCTTAATGCTTAACCCTCCCTGCAATGCTAAAGCCCTAAATGAAGCAAGTCTAAATCTCCCAATCCACAGGGACTCATTTTCAATTTACATGGGCTTATTTGCTGTTATCAAAATTACATACATTCAGAGACTTCGTGTTAGTCTATGAGTGTTTGTCAGCTTACTGTTCCCCAACTCAGCTCAGCTCAGCTCAGCTCAGCTCAGCTCATCTCCACGTGTCCTGCCCCCTACCCTCCATTTCCTCTTTCGTGACCTCCTGTCACGGTCAGTGGACAAAGGCCACGGTGTCACGCTCTACAACATCGATCTGACGTATTGACCGTTTATCTGCTGGGTTAAATGGTGGCACAAAGGTTGTTTGTTCCCCCGCAAATGTATGATGTACCGTTAAATGTGTTAATCTGTTATTCTGCAACAGCGAACAGTTGAATAATCAAAGGGTTATTAAATAACAGTTCCCTATGTGGAAGTCGTAATAATATCCTAAAATACCATCACAACGTAAGCTGGCTTTGTGACATAGACACCTTCGCTCGTCACGCCAAAGACTCGGGTTCGTCTGTGTTGAGGCTATTTCTGGTGTGTCCCGCCGTGATGATAGAATATTGCTAAATGTGGCGTAAAACCATACTCACTCACTCACCCACCCACTCACTCACTCATTCACTCACACATACTTGAGTATATGAGTATATGAGGTTTTAATGTAAAAACATTCTTCCTGGTATAACGAATGCGTCATGCATAAAACAGTTCTATTTCCAACACCAGCTCCCTTTCCAATGTATTGAAAGCATTCTGCAGAACAGTGAATCATTTTATTTTAAATCTGAATGACTCACTGTCAATACTAAGTCTAAAATTACATTTAAAGGGGGACAATGAATCTCGTACACAACATAAACAGCCCCCTTGTCTGAGTCGGCAACGCCGTGTGGCGCGATACCGATACACAGGAACAACCCAATCTTCTAGCGCCGCCAACGTTGCAGCAAACAAGCTGGATAAATCCTTCCAGCATTTTTGTTCGTTGCCAAAATCAATGAGGAACACTGGGCGGATAAAAACGCCTGTATGGCTTTCCCGGTGGAGTAAGTTCATTCTTCACTACCCTATCGTCCAGGAATAGAGCCGCCGCAGAATACTGAATCTGTATTGTACAATTGCGAAAGAAGCGTAAATACAATGTCATGTATAGGGAAAACTATTGACGAAACTTATTTTAAGAATAAGAGATTTTGTTGTCAATTTCCATATTTCAATCTTTCCGTGTTTTCATAATGTGTATTTTCATATATTAGGACACACACATCAGTTTGAAATAGTGAGTGAATTTAGTTTTACGCCGCCTTTTTTAGCAATATACAAGCAATATCACTCCGGACAACATCAGAAATTGGCTTCACACATTGTACCCATGTGATGAATCGAACCCGTGTCTTCGACGTGCCGAGCGAACGCTATAAACACCAGGCTACCCCACCGCACCAGTTTGAAATAATAGTGTTAATGTGACTCACACCTTCATCACGCCCTTTCGGGCGTGGTGATTGACCCCCGGACAGGTACCGGTGATTATGAGAACCACCATACCTCGAGGAATGAATAGTAAACAGATACTAAATTAGCTGATCGAGATAACCTATGTTAAACAAGACGCGCATTGTCTTGTAGCGAAATACTAGTTTGGTAACTGAATCTATTGCCACCCAGTTTCTGGAAACATGACATTATCAGATAGCATACAAGTACAGTATTATTATTATGAACATCAGACACGTCATGTGTTCGTATAACATCTAAGAATAGAATGGTTCTTATAGATTATATCTTAAGACGGAACAGAAATGACGCAGGCGGTCAGCCACGTGGTTAAAGCCGGTACGATTTCTGTGAATTGCTTAGGATGAAACCGTCTTTAGCCATATCTCACATCCATCTTGACATCTCTTATATATTTATATCAGAGAGAAATTCAAACTTAAGCAGGAAGTAAAGGTTTAACCCTGTGGTAAACCCACTGGACACACGGAAGCTGAGGATTAATCGGTCGTTATATGAGTGAGTGAGTGAGTGAGTCAGTGAGTGAGTTTCAGTTTTACGAAGGTTTTAGCAATATTCCAACAATATCACAGCGGGGACACTACAAATGGGCTTCACACATTGTGTACATGTGGGGAATTTAACCGTGCCTACCGAGTGCCGACTTTAGCTTGTTTGTTGTTGCTGTTCCTAGTCTGTCTCGACTGATCAGTAGTGAGCGTGGCTGTAGGTTGTGCATCTGTGTAAGTTGTATGGACCTGACAATAAAACCCGGAACAACATGAGTCAACAACCATTTCACTTGCCATGGTGTAAGAAACTTCATTGTGATGATTATTCCATTATTACTTTCCTCCCCATGAAACTATCAACAACATAAATCTCTCTACCCCATTCCGGCTGCTACCAAGCCCTTGTGCATAAGGGTAAACATCATATATTACCTACATGGTGACTACGCCCCCAGTGTCAATACCGTTATTATTGTTATGAGCACGCTGTGTCTTCATGCCACCTTACTGGTACAGGGGATAGTCTTGTCATGCTTTAGGTTTTTAATTTGTTTTCACAGCCATATTTAAGCGTGCTGTAGGGGATAGGCGCTAAATACATACTACATTTCAACGAGGATGAGTAAACAGGATTTTTGTGCCAACAACTTCTAAGTTCTTTCTTCAGGGATCATCTGTGTCATGTACCTACAACGTACCGATGTGAACGGATCTAATGTGTACCATGCAGGCATAATTACCATTATTAAATAGTCTGTGTCATATTACACAGTCAGTATATCTCATGTCATCTGTACGTTCGAGAAGGTCCAGGATGAATGGGTATCAGATGGTCTGGTTGGGCAATACAACCACAAGACAAAGGTACCTCTTCAACTTCACAACGTCCCAAATGCAGCGGTATCGGCACATTCAAAAACAGGAACTAGCCGAAAATGCATTATAATCTATGCTCACGGAAACGAATAAGGGAACACGCGAAAGTACAAAAGCTATGTTGATATTTCCTGAATTTCACCCACAGGGCAATACATGCCTTGTGAAGAAACTTGGAAAAGAATACGGAACACTTGTTTATTGTTTCGTGAATTCCTTTATTCGTTTCCATGATTATAATTTACAGATGATGCAGCCACAGGCGTTGTATAAGGTTTTTTTCTGAAGTTAGAGGGCATTCTGCTAGAGTATTTTAGAAAGTAAATAATTTTGAATATATGAATTAATGTCAGCTGTTGTGTATTTTCTTGTCGTTGCCGATAAACCTTTATCAGATTACTTGTATTTAAATATCTATCTGTCTCACAGTCCCTGAACCACATTACATTATTTTCCCCACTGCCTTGCCCTCTCTGCAATGATAAAGCCTTGAATGAAGCAAGTCTAGATTTCCTCAGGTTGAATCTCTGGTCTCCCTTGGGCTCATTTTCAATTGATATGGGTTAGTCTGCTGCTATAAATATTATATATCCAGAAACTAGGCCTTGAAATACGTAACATTGACCAGATTCATTTAAGCAACGACCGTGAATACTGTCACTGAAGTTACACCCTCGTCATCCTCCGACACAGTACTGACGTGGTCCTCGACGTTTGTTTCCGGTGTGACATCTCGGTTAGGCCCTCCGTGTTTGTTTCTGTGTTTCCCTTCATTCCGACATGCAATAATGACAACGTTCCTCATCTCTAGTTTTACCTCCTCTCAGGAAAATGTTTGTCAGTATGTAAAAACACAAGCTTGATCTTTCTTCCGCTTTACTTATTTAAAAGCTCTTTCCAAAGCAAACCGACTCATTCTACATTATAGATTAAGTTGAAAGTTAAACTCTCATTAACTATGTCACACAGTTAGTGAAAAGGACTTTCCTCCCGAATGCTCTCTAACTGGTTGTGAGTGCAGATAGAGAACGCATGATGGCCTTAGTACAACTGTCTGTGTGTGTTTCGCGACATCACTGTATCAATATTTACCTCCCATCCACCTGCAAATGAAAAACAAAACACCCTGATATTAGCTAAAGGTGGATTATACATTGTACTTGGTATATTCACCGCAGTTTAGGCACATGCGCTGTATTCAGACAGCACAGAGGCACGTGCTGTTTCGTCCAGAAATTTGTGGCCGGATTTCAAGGATCGTCCTCTTGTACTCAACATTTCTACCACCTTTACATACCTGAAGTATGGTGAATAGGTCCACATCGGTACGCTCTATGTCATTGGCGAGGTTTACGAAGCGGACCTGGAAAATAGAATTCACCAAGAAAATAACTTTCTATTATGTATATTCCGTACTTGTCCCTGTACCAGTTAATTATACAATTTTCCATCCACACAGCCTCAACATATTAGTATCGACGTGAGTAGATGCGCATGACAACTGGCATATATATTTCACTGAATTATGTGTTAGATATAAGTGTTGTTGTACATCTCTGAGTGTGTGAAGGTGAAGACCCTCCGTAGAACGGTTGTATTCCCTTGTGTCCACAGGTATGTTCAAACACGCTGGTGTATTCTCTGATTGTATGTAATTGTCATTCGGTACACAAATTCGATCTCTGATTATATGTAGGTGTCTGTCGAAACACGTGGTTGTATTCTCTGATTGTGTATGTAGGTGATGTTTCCACACAGTATAAGTGCATAAGCTCCTCTTAATGCATATTTTATTCCCGTTTGAATGTTTTGAAAATCTGTGATTGTCTGCTGATGTGCATTTTGTGGTAAAGTATTCGAATACGCTTATATCCTCTTACGTCGTAAATTGGTATTTTTGACAATTTCTTGGCGTTACTTCACAAGTGGGTCGGTGGTGTAACCTGTGGTTTAAGCGTTCGCTCGTCACACCGAAGACCATGGTTTGATTCCCCACATGGATACAAAGTGTGAAGCCCATTTCTGGCGCCCTTGAATATTGCTAAAAGCGGTGTAGAACCCCACTACGTCATAAGTATGATCAAGTCAAAATGGGAGTACAATCGCTACGCAATGGTCTCTCGGCCTGTCTACGTGCATGTCACTGAAGTTTGGTCTGTACGTGTGTCTAGTTCCCTCATAGTCATCGTGACACAATATGGACATGCTTAAGTTGCCATGTAAAGTGTCTGGAGGTAAAATGAATACAACTCTGTCCCAGTGCAGTAGCTGCATACACAAAACATTCCCTCTTGTGACACGTTTAGCATGACTGACACATTTATCCCGACATTAGCGTGATTGCGGAATATGACCCCTTTGTATCCCCGACTTTCCGAGCCATATTGTTTACAAATCAAAGCTCTGACCCAGGGTCACTTCTGTTCGGTACATTAGGGTCTAATGTTTACCAGGTCATGTTCCGAGGTGAAGGGATAACGGAGACAGTTATCGCGTATTTGACTGGCTATACGAGGAATTGTTTGGATGCCTGAGTCATTAAATTTATTGTCTCTATTGTGTAACGCATGATAAATAGGAGTCGGGAGCAGCCGCCATACTTCGATACTGGAGGTCACCCGGATAACGGAAACAGCCGAGGAAGATTCGTTGAGATTGTGGTGTCAGAGATTTGTGGTCGTTTACCTTAGCTACGAACACTGGTGAATGCGAGTTCTTTTACGTGTTTCTCGTTAAAGGATCACTACGTACATTACGGATATGTCGAAACAGCAACGAACTTTACGTCGGAGACTGTCATCGTCAACAAGGGTAGGTTACAGGTGTGTTGTTGAAATAAGCAGCTGGGAAAAATTGATAAGATTTGAATCGAGTGTTGGAGAATCGTTTACACTCCCGCCAAATGTTAAAATGTCAAGGAAGGTGTTTTAAAGATTTTTGTGTGACACTATTTTATTTTATTTATTTTATTTCATGTTTATTGACTCAACCACGTATATTTCCCTATAACTGGGAATACCGAATGGCCTACGACGGTAGGAAACAGTTACGAAACCTGACAAGGATGGATGCGCATGAAGACAGTGTGACGTACCAGGTTTAAATCAACATCCGTTGTAAACCTTGAATGAACTCAAATGACCCCAACAGAAGGCGGAATTAATATTTTATTGTTATTATTCGTGCTAGGCTTGGATAATTAATTTAGTAACAAGCTATATTTACAGAAATACAGTTGTGTAATTATTGTGATAATCATTTAATCCGTTATAATAATACATGAATGAAATATGACGTCATATGCCTAGTTATGATGCCATTTACTCATAGTTGCCGTAGTATCCTTGTTTTTCCATATGCTGGTACAGATATATTTCCTCCACCCGTCGTGAAATGCTGCACGACTGTAAAACATACATATTTTTCACGAAGCCTGACTTCAGGCGATGATATGGCCAAACAAAAACCGTGAAGCTTTACCCATATGTCAAAGAAATAGGTTTTGCCCAGATACGCAATGGAAGGAAACATGTATGTCTAACTACACGTGGTTATCTGCCTTTATTAGTCTAGTATTTCTACTGACAACAAAACTGTTATCACTTTTTAATAAGGAATATGTTTCAACGCGTGTATGTTCCACATTTTCTGCTCGATTTCCTTTATGAGAGAGATTTGAACTTAACAAATGTGCGAATATGTCACCTTGGGTTCGTTAATAAAAAAAAGGGAACCAGCAAAAATCAGTCAGGCATACTTTGAATATTTAATTTGGTACACAGGGGGAGAACTGTGTCTAATTTCTACACTGTATAAAAGATTTGAAAATCAAGATGCTACTAAAGACAAGTCGTTCCCAGTATGCATTTGTAGTGATCTTGCAGGTTATCGAATTATTGCAGGGAGTTCTCTATTTGTTCTTTTTAACAATGAAAATATAATTTATAAACCTTAAGAAATATGTAGAAATGAATGTAACAACCTTAATCTAAAAGGAAAGAATATGGAAGCAGATATGGTCATAAGAAAAGAAAAATAATGTAATCATTCATATTGTGTGTAGCCATTTTTTCGTTACACATGCTACACGTCAACACATTACACTTTTGCCGCGCTCCTAGGCGGTACTCAATGATGAGCCCATGAATGTGTAGTAGTAATCCTATCCTTCGAAGAGACAAGTCTAGATGAGCAGACAGTACTCGGGACCATGGTCTGTTATTTATTATTGTTCATAAATAGATATTTTAACTATTCCTTAATATTTCAATTATGAATACATACCTTAGAGACTCCTGCAAGTCTTATTAAACCGCTATTCGGGGGCATACTTGACTTGAGTCGAGGGCATGCTCTCCCTGGGTTTTTTTATAAAAATTACATGGTCTCAGAAGCTAGAGGGAAATTGCATTATTTTTTCATCAATCGATGTTTAATTGTGAATTCATTGTTTTGTATGTTATTCTTTGTGTTGTTTATCCTGTCTTTTTGGAATCATGCGAATTGAATGGAAACCTTTTTCTAATTAGGTCTTTTGTTCGTGAATTATCTTTACACGATATCCTGGTAGTCTATGTCACGCCCCGGATTCCTTATTTTCTATTTATTTATGGTTGGGAAACTCATATGCCACCCCATCCATCCCGCCTCGGACTGCCTGAGGCCATGCTTGTAGACACAAAAATATTTCTATCCTAACAGATTCTTCATGTTTACATAATTATCCACAAATGGACGGCCTAAGACAATGCTCGGAAACACTGTTTCTTAATTTGCCTTCCAGTATGCCTTATCACCTACCCATATTCCGTTATGTACGTATTTACGTCGATGTGTCCCTCCTTTTCCCTCCTACAAGGATGATATTTTAGTTGTAATGATATCTACATAAGGTGCGACCTACGCGAACCACGGGGATTTTCAGAATGAAGCAAAGCCCGAGCGCGAGGACGATGAACATTTCGCGCGGTGATTCATTCGCCGGAACTCACTCACGCCTTCGCATAGCGAACCTATTCGTGGAGATGTCCCCTCAATCATATTATTTACAGTTCAACAAGCAAGGTGGATGTAAAATTGGATTCTAGTACGGACCGACAAGGAATGGTAAAGAGCAAAGTGCCGGTTGGCAAGCAGGTTGGACCAAACGTGAGTGTTATGTTTTTATGGCGATCCTATTTTGTTTTAAATATTTCTCCGACGTTACATACGGTTCACCTGTGGCCGTGTCGGGGTTAAGTCGTGTAACCCGTGAATGTGGTTTGCTTCTTTACATACTTGTTCGAGAAGAGCTCGTTGAAGCGCATGGGCTTTTTAGTACAGCTCCAATTATTTGGCAAATGAATGTGTAAATGTCGAAATGATTGTATAAACAGAATACAAATGTTTGTGTAATTACATTAACATCACAATACACGTAGAGTGTAAGGTTTGAAATGCAGAATTGATCACAAGCAATCAAATATATTGCGATCATTCAACGCTTAGCAAATTAATACGACAATTTTTTGGGAACCTAATGATTAACTTGGTTCAAATACACCAAATGTTTTACACATCTGGTATATCTGTAAATGCGAGTCTTAGGGTATATGCATGTTGGGAAACTCTAGTGTTCATGTATATAAGGGTGCCAGAGTATGTTAGCATAAAGGGGTGTATATATGTAATGACGAATCTATGTGTGATGGGAAGTGTTGGTATATTAGTGCACATAGTCGAATCCAAAGAGTGCGTATTCATATGTGTGTGTCTGTAGAGGGTTGTGATATGCATGTTTATAGGGGAGGTATACAGTATAACTGTACATAGGCCATTTTGTATATAGGTGTATACGACACCCCTATGTGTGTACTGTTAACGGGATAGTAACGGAAATCCTCGTGTCTGTGTCGGAATTCTCATAAAATACGGCACGGTTATTTATAGAAATACAAACATAAATGTCCCTATTGCTTTTCATAACGTAATTTTAAAACGTTTCCCCACACATGCCGGTCTCATGCCTCCGCTGAGTTTCCATTGATAAGTGAAAACACGTGTGCAGTCACAAAAGAAGCACCTCTGGAGATATTCTCGTATTTCTAACCTACAACAACTTCTAGAATGCCACAGAAGCCACACGAGAGCATGATGAGAGTGAGAGTATTTGTGAATCATAATCCCATACTCTGCTAAACGTGGGTAATAACAAGCATACGTATATTTTGTAGTATTTCCCACCAACAACATATATACCTCCCACACAACCGCAGTGAAACGTCCCAGGCTTTACCCAGCATTGTTTATCTATTAGAGACTGCATCCCAGTTCCAGTTCTGCGGCGTCGTGTTAGACATCACCATGGATGTTATCTAACACGTGGGACCTAGGGCCTTTTGTGTCAGTACAGAGACAATAGAGCTGGTATCAAGGGGCCTGCAAATGTCAGACTGAGCTCCCTCTGACATTCTGCTGGAATCCAGTGGAAGCACACGTGTGTTTGCCAAAAAACATCACTGTAAAGTCTACATAGGGTGGTTACCTTTCTAGGAGAGTACGACTTGGACAGCAAGTAACTGTCACTGCAGGTCACCTTTCACTTACGTAACAGACAATCTCTATCTCTGCGACCATCTGTTTATGTAAAGACACAAATATCCTTGACCAATGACCGTCTATAAATCACGTACGGTGGTTTTGTGTGAAAAGAAATTCGTGTGACACAGGTCTTAGTGATACGACTAGGTACTAATTATGTTCATGGAGATCTATGTAAGAGACACACCCTTTCCTAGATGGCATTCTCGGCAAAAGGATCTGTTTTAAGATGGAACGTGATCTGAATACGGTATGCTATCTGTGAAGAGGCCCTTTGACAATATGTCATCGAAGGCTTTGTATTTCCTGTCAAAGAGACATCTATATAATGTGTACGACGACCTGTGAAAGAGGCCTCCAGTATAAGAAGCGATCTGTCAATGAGGCCTCCGGTGTAAGAAGCGATTTGTCAATGAGGCCTCCAGTGTAAGAAGCGATCTGTCAATGAGACCTCCAGTGTAAGAAGCGATCTGTCAATGAGGCCTCTAGTGCATAAGACGATCTGTCAAAAAGGACTCTAATGTAAGAAACAATCTTTCAAAGATGTCCCCTTTTGCAAGCCTTCTTTCTGAACACATGGGTCTGTCACAGGAGGATCGATCTGTTAGGCAATGCCTACGATCTGTCTCTGTTAACGAATCGACGTCTCATAAACGTCTCTCTGCTCATTCGTCCTTCATTTCAAGATGACATCAAACTGTCATTTTCAGTATATTCTATTTACGATATTTTAATCCATCTAGCTATAATTGTTCTTTCCATTAGTCGTCCATGGCAATATTCTGCCTGTGTGACGCGGTTTGTAAATATCTGAGTGACAATCCAGCGACTGACATCATGAGCACTGATCGGGGATACAATAGCATGCATCAACAACGTCAGCCGACCAACTGATCTCGTCAGTTGCTTTTTCTGACAAGTATGGATTTCTGAATACCAACCCGGATCTTCAGCGATCTCAATTATTGGAGATATGTCAAACATATGGATTATTTACATGATCGATCCAGCATATATCTTCCAATGATCATCGATTCATTGGAGGACATCTTGTTCATAGAGTAACATTGTTTCTTATTTGTATCTAACATATTGTGTACTACTGCGTCGGTTCGAGGTCACATGTCACGTTTAAATCAAATGCATCCTGCAAGAAATGTAAACCATATTTAGCGAGATCGGTATAGTTGTGATTTGCATCTTCAATGCTGTGACATGGCTTTGGACAGACGTTGTTTTTCAAATGACTATTCTTTTATACAAACCATCCCCAAATAGTTATGAAATTGATTTAATGACTGGTTGTAGGGGCCTATTATCATATTTGACTGTTTATTACTATTGACATGGTCATGTGATAAATACTGTCAGTTGTAATATAGTTCATCTGCCATCCTTCGGAAATGGCAAGAGTATCGTCTTCATAATGTCGTAGTATTTTCAATGTGATTATGCCGAGATATATGCAAATGTCGAGTGTATTATATCCTCATACAAAGATAATGTTTCAACTGTCTCACCTCCAGTGCCAAAGTATTTCTCACTCCCGTCACTGAGTTGAACTACCTCTATTTATAGGCAAATTTAGTCGAAGGAGTACTGTCGCGCGCTTAAATTTGTAGACACGTTAATTACATCCAAATATCAAATATAATTTTTAGTTACATGATTGAATGTCTTTTAACAGCGGTGAAGGATATCTAAAGGCATTTAGGCATAAATGTATCTCATCAGAAACCTGTTTGCAAGCTCACATTATCTGATATATATTTTCCACTCATATCCTCTTTAAGCAGTGGAGCAGACGACACCTTGGCGAGTAACCCATTTAAAATCCGGAGAATCTTAATACTCGTTCAGTTTAGATACAAACCGGACTGTTTTACTATTCAGATACAAAGTCTACCAGTCATCCTAAGAAATAACCATTTTCATACAATATATACTTTTATTTGCCCTCATGATCGCGGTTAATATATTCTTTTAAGTTTTCAGTGCCTTCCGTTAAGAGAAACGTCTGCTGGTGCTTTCTGACAAATACCATTTCATAGTGCCACGTGAACACGTACAAATGGAAACGTAAATTCAAGCCTAATTCCGTATCTGCGTCAGGGAACATCTCTCCCCCAGTGTTTACTGTTGTGGAAGTCGAAGGCTGAGTGAACCCATTAGTTGATGACATTTTTCTGAAAGTTGACTTTTTAATGCACAGTATAACTAGTCTGAGTGCACGGATATACGCATCCCACACAGCAAATACAGCTCGTAAAGTCTTTCCCAAATAAAGCGGCCTCCCCTGCTCAATAGAAAAGCACCACGCGTCCAGCAGATCACAAGACGTTCAGCCAGCCACCTCTAATTGTTTCAATCCCATTTAGCTAAGAACTCATTTCCCTGCGTCCCATGCAGCACACCAGGAGGACATTCAGCAAGCCTATCTCAACATATTCGTCAGAGTTCTTTTAACTGTCCTCAGTTATGCTCCGTATCTTTCTGTCATTGTCCCTCTCTCTAACACCGCTTGCGAAACAGTTTTCCCATTCTCTCTCCTAATAGACCCATGACGATGTCTTCTTGGCATATCCCCAAGTTATGTTTTCTTGGAGTTGTATTCATTCTGTTGTCGTCTGTGGTTGCACTGACACATTGCCTCTGAAAATACATGAATTTGATATCTATGTTTAATATCATTTTTGCTGCAAAAGAGCCCGAGTGAGTTCGATGCTTCAGATTAACAAAGGACATGACTTATCTATGCTTTCATTGTTCAAGCCCTTCGTATTTCAGAGTGCATGGATTAGGGGACAGGCATGGTTGCCTTTGTTGGTTGTCTTCCTTCATGTTAACCCCGGAGTTGTCTCTGTCGGTCGTCTCTTCTATATTTCTAATTACTGGCTGCGATTTAGCCCTCATGTTTAATTCAATAAAGATGTGTAATTAATCTAGACACATGCATTCCATGTTCATTTGACTTTTAAAATGATTACCTTTATGGACAGAACATGATGCTGTAACTTTGTAATTAGGATAGATTTGTATTGGCACTATGCCATATAAGACTGCTCGATATGGCTTAATATTCTCTGTCGGGTATCTAATGCAGGCATACAACACTTTTGTAATGACAACTTTAACCTGGTGTTATGGCAACTGTGCACTGTTGTAACGATATCTCTAACCTGGTGTTATGGCAACTGTGCACCGTTGTAACGACAACTTTAACCTGGTGTTATGGCAACTGTGCACTGTTGTCATGACAACTTTAACCTGGTGTTGTGGCAACTGTGCACTGTTGTAATGACAACTTTAACCTGGTGTTGTGGCAACTGTGCACTGTTGTAATGACAACTTTAACCTGGTGTTGTGGCAACTGTGCACTGTTGTAATGACAACTTTAACCTGGTGTTATGGCAACTGTGCACTGTTGTAATGACAACTTTAACCTGGTGTTATGGCAACTGTGCATCGTTGTAATGACAACTTTAACCTGGTGTTATGGCAACTGTGCACTGTTGTAATGACAACTTTAACCTGGTGTTATGACAACGTTTCACTGATGTCATGGCTTTACGTTGGATGTGTTAGATTAAACTTAACCACCGTTTGACATTAAGAATAGGAATGTCGACTGCGGCATGAAACATGCAATACATTGCATATAATATACATTAATACATATTTGTAGTATACTACGAATCGATATTAATCATTACACATGATTACATGTTGTGTTTTCTGAAAATGTCTAATGTTTGATAAAGAGGTGAACCATTTATAGGTCTATCTACACGCGATGACGCCAGGCTTTTACCACGTGTGAACTCTATGATCACTTATGCATAGTACGGCGTTGGGGATTGCGGTTGTTGAGTTAAAGCAAATAGGTGAACGTGTACCTCACACTGTTACTGTTGTACACACAGAGGCTGACCGCATCGTTTAAATAATCCATTACTCGCTTCAGTGGCTGTTCCCAGTTTCCATTAGAAAAGAAACCTCTTGCAGTATACTTCCTGGAACCTGAGCCAATGGGCGAACTGGAAACGCTATCAAGTAAAAGGTTGAGCATATAGGCAAACAAACTGAGTACTTCGTGAGCTGAGTACTAGAACCTTAGACTCTGGCCAGTTTTTGTTTCCACAATTACGGATTGGAATGAGGAGCACGCCCGACCCCATATAACCCAACCTCTGTGATTGACACGGCCACGTTGACAATTGTGTCAGTGTTGCATGCGCTAGAAGAAACACGCATTTTCGTTTCACGACTTTTAAGTCGTTTAAGGAGTGTTGACGTTTTTTCGGATTTAGTTTTCTTTTTTTTGAAAGACAAACATGTCTGCGAAACAAATCAAGTCAGACTTTTGACAATCGCTAAGTTATGTTCGTTTGAATATGTGAATATATGTTTACGCCATTTTATGCCAATACGCCAATAAGCCAGCAGTATCATGGTTAGGAAGGCTGGCATGCTGTTCAAAGAGGGGATAAATATCTTTGAAAGATAACCATGAGTAAATATTACACAATGTTGAACAGTTCTCTTCGCTAGTGGAAGCCCCTCTGAGTGTGGGGGTTCAAATCCCGGATGGGACTCAATCTAACAATGATATTAGAATCTGCACTTAACTGAGAAAGTGTAATCCCAAATATAACATGAGGTACAAACAATAAGTGTTACTTAGTTGGTTACATGTCAGTTATAGTACCCTACTTACAATCTGTCAGTGTTATAGTGGTTTACAGTCTAGTACTGGAACTAGCTTGTGTCTGTCTAAGACAAAGTGTTGGACACACGCAGAACTGGAACTAACATTGGTCAATGCCAGGTAGTTATAGAGGCAATTCTACCATCGTCCAATGTCAAAGTATTGCACAGCTTAGGGCCAGGGTGACTGACTTAACATTATAAGTCACATCGACTAGAACAATTAGTAGCACTAGAACAATTACCTGTTACATTGTTGGACAGATAAGCGCTAGGACAATTACCTCTAAATGTCAAAGGGTTGGACAGTTTAGCGCTAGAACAATTCCCTGTCAATGTGAGAGTGTTGGACAGATTAGCGCTGGAGCAATTACATGTACCTGTTAACGTCGAATTGCTGAACAGATTAGCACTGGAACAATTACCTGTCGATATCAAAGTGTTTTTGGACAGTGTTGCACTAGAACAATTACCTGTCAACGTCAAATTGTTGGACAGTTTAGCGCTAGAACAATTACTTTTCAATGATCAAGTGTTGGACAGTTTTGCGCCAAAAGTGTCATCAGTCATGTCAAAATGTTGGGCAGCTGGGCGCAAGGAGTGCCTTGATTACTCAAAGTTTAGGTTGAGTGTTACGAAACCATACCGCTAAGACTACTTTATGGCACTGGCTCAGAGTGCCAGAAGACAGTTCAGGAACGGAGTTCAGTACAGAGTGCAATAACGAGTACCGATGTATCAGCCCAATGTGTTATCCATACTATATCAAACCTCTCTTACATGCGCCCCGCCTTATACAGTATATTAAACAAATACACCCGATATGAAAGTGAACCATTAAAGATGCGATTCTAGCCGCGTCACCCATGACATCAAAGAACACCATTAGCATCCCCCCTAATGCGTCTATGTCGTCAATCATCATGCATACTTTCTCATCTGTAATCATGCATACCAGGGATGAACGATGGAGGATGCTGCTTCTAAGTTTTAAGATATTAATTAACAGATAAGGGTATATTTTCGCCTTTCCTGTTTTCTCATTTAAGAATTGGCAACTATTTGGAAACGGAAGTGTTCCTCATTTGAAATCTTAATTAGAAACTTCTGAGGTTCATGGGAACATATGGAATGGGGCTGGGATTTGTGATGAAGCACTCAAAAGTTGACAGGTTAACGGGATATATCCTTTATCGCCGACCGCAAACTACTAATGACAAGTGAAATGTGAAATGTTTTTTCTTACACTGTAGAGTTGGATCGTCTTGGCAAGGTCTGGCATATTTTCAGGAATATGCTGTGTTCTTATATCAGTGTTTTATTTCAGGGGTGGTGAAACCGTCACCCATCATGGAGTTCGAGGAATATGCACCAATGTGTGAGAGCATGCACATTGAGCAATCAGTGCTCTCAGTGATGAGCTATCACCGGTTTACGTGCTCCAGATCCGACCAGATTCCATAGATACTGCGTTTGTCTACAAACAGTAGCAAGCGGTATGAAGATCAATGACACATTTCATAAGTCTGCATGTATGGCTGGTGACTGCAAGCCCCTTTAGCTTGAACCCTGTTAAGTCAGAAACTTGGTGGCGTTCTTCATTCAAGCCTCACAAGCAGAAATACATTTCTCTCTCATCGAATCATTCAAGCCTCACCGACAGAATCCCATTTCCTTCTCATCGAGTTATTCAAGCCTCACCGACAGAATCCCATTTCCTTCTCATCGAGTTATTCAAGACTCACCGACAGAATCCCATTTCCTTCTCATCGAGTTATTCAAGACTCACCGACAGAATCCCATTTCCTTCTCATCGAGTTATTCAAGACTCACCGACAGAATCCCATTTCCTTCTCATCGAGTTATTCAAGCCTCACCAGCAGAATCATATTTTTAGCTCCGCCAAAAACACATTTTGTAATGCAATCAAGTCATATTATAGCAAGTATGAAAGTCGTGCGAACGTATTAATCTCTTACTTAAGATGGTTAGTGGGTAAATTTAGATACCGATGCCCTGGAATATAGATTCTGACACACTGTGTGTTGGATTTTGAAACTGTTTACATCCTCTTTTGATTATACTAATCATATCACAGAACTAAAACATATCACAGAACTCATGGAAATAGTTTTTCTAAATGAAATTAATGACATGGTAAGAAACGCTTGGCGTGTATTTACAACAACTTGGCGATTTCATACCGTATGTTCTTGCTCCCAAAGTGTGGAATTATCTGCCTTATCAGACCAATTTTTGAAACGTTTTATGCACTGTATTACACCGGATGTTGAAGTCATTTCTTCTGTGTGCTAGGATCTGGATTTAGGAAAATAGAATAATGGCATATTTACGAATTATTCAAATATTTTGGGTAGGTTTGTGTTGGAGGCGGGGGTTGGGGGGGGGGAGGAGGAGAAGGGGGTGTTTGGAATTAATTGATATGGCAGCATCACTGTTATCGATTGCGAAGTATCTGAAGCCCTCAGTCCAATGATCCTTTATTACGAGATAGTAATTATCTGAATGTTCAACGATTAAGACAACCTGCTCATGAGTAGTTATTATATAGAATGTGAGTATTTCAGCCAGTCCTACCCATAATATCCCCCAGTAATTGTTGTAACACTGACACTTGTCTGTAGAGCTCGCCCTCGCTCTCTCTCTCTAAAAGCGGCGTAAAACCCTACTCACTCACTCTCTCAACATTCCTCAGTATTAAGAAAACTGAATCCCTCCGGATGTAAACACGTAATTTCTCAACCACAGACACTGTTTTAAATCTCCAGTATTTTAAAAATACCCATCAGTATGAGCAGGGGGCAGGTCTTAACGATGTCGGCACACTCACGCTTGTTGAATGCACACCCACGAGCTCCAACGAGGGACGAGCAGTCGCAGACATTATACTTCCGTCTTAGGCTAATATCGCCAGCAAATTTGTAACTCAATACTGTTTATCACGAAATCGTCCATGGGGAGACCATCAGCGCATATTTTGAGAGGTGAAAAACTTTGATCGACGGCTTAAAATAAGTTCACACATTTCACCGCGGTGTTTAGTTCCGTCAACTTCTTTATCGCCATGTTTATTTATCTTCTCTATCGATTTTCGACATGACAGTTTGCTGGGATATGCCAGGAGAGGTCGTGGGTATGCTGGGAGTGGGTTATGGGTATGCTAGAAATGTTGGCTTTATCATGCATCATCAGAGAAAATATTTCAAGATTGTAACTCGATGTGTTTTTATGCAGAGCACCAAGCCTTTGAAATAAGCTGCCGTAGTTGCTTGTGTGTTCTTGAAGATGGGATTGTATCAGATCGATTAACATATGTATGGTTCTGATATGTTGATGGAGATAACTAGATTAATCTGATTTTGTAGTCACAACTTATTGTGATTATTTACACAAACATTTGAGGGGCTGTACAACGTTTACTTCAGAATCTTATTTCGTATCCAATCCCGACAGAAACTGCTGTACAAGTACTGTAATCTTATACATGTACTATTTTATTAAGCCCGCATTCACTTTCATTCATTTGGCACACACACCATGCATACTCATTGAACATGCATTCCCACTTCGCGTTATAACGAAGTGCACAAATCAAGTACTATTAAAACCCTCATTGTCTCATTAATACGAAGATGTTCACGTTTCTTTGCGTTGTCCTTTTAAGGTAAGGTATCATGAATACGTCAGGGAACTTTAGGTTTCCTGCTATTTGACGCATCGATTTTGATGTCGCATTTACAGTGGTTGGGATCATGTATGCGACACCGTCTCGTCGAGACGTCGTCTCTCACCCAGCTGTCGTTACATGCAGTTGAAAGCGGACCATTGTTGGTGATGACAAGAAATAATTGGGACCTTGTTTCTTCAGGAATTTTATCACCAAACCCCTCCACTTGTAAACAAATTATTTCTTCTTTCATAGTTCATGGTCCTCTAGGCAGAACGATGTCGACAGTGTCCCTCATCAGTGTCTGTCGAACACCGCCGTGCTGGCTGAGTAGGTTAGGCAGCTGTCTATGTGTGCTGGCGATAAAGTGCTTCACATTGAGGTGTATGTTCGAATCCCTCATCAAAATTACAAGAATCTGCACTTCACTGAGAAAGTGTAATCCCAAATATACATGTGCTATGGACTAACAAGTCTCTGATATGAACATACTTTGAAGAAAAAATTGTTCATAGTTAGAAAAATAAAATATAATGAACATGAGCCCTAAGATTTTCTTTTTCAGACACCCTGAAACTGTTGAAACCTAGACTTGCCACATTTTCCAAACATGTGTGGGCTTTCATGGATATATTTGCTTCAGGGACTGTATGTGTTACTGAATACTGCCTTGCAAAGGCATAGGAGTGTTTTGTGAAGAATGCAGGGATATTCATCTATATTACTCTTACAACCGTGTGTAACATTTGGTTTCAGAAACATCATTCAACTAATTTAAAGTCTAATTTGCAAAACCAAACACAAATAATACTTTAAATCAGACATAACCTTAAGTCGATCGGGATTGCGAATTCACATTTATAATGCTGTTTTAACGCTACATTACTTTCTATTTATTCCTTCTTCAACAGCGGTTCGTGTCTGTGTGATATGTTCATCGCTGAAGTAGCAAAAGTTACCTCCCTTTGTGTTAAGGTTCTCAGAGTGAAAGAACAAGCCTTTGTTTGATTCCATCACTGTGATACATCACAAATAATGAAACAAACTGGCAAACATAAACATAAAAAAACAAAGTCTATTTTGAGACGCATACACGACATGCTGTCTGTGGTTGATAATGTGAAAATTGTTATCTGCGCGCAAGGAAATTAATTTACGTATTCTAATAAGTCTACAGATTGCATGAGGCGACCCGTAGTCTGTATTGGCTGTCTACTGTCGTGTACAGCGCCAGTCTGAAATAACTGCATGTATATAAGGGAAATAACGCACATACCGTTCTGATACACTGTGGTATCTATAATATTGAGATATGTGTAACATACTGTTTCTCATAATCCAATGTCTCCTTTGATATTGATGCTGTACGTTAGACAGCACGTACGTTGTCCTGATTCGCTGACGCTGAGGTGACAACACAGTTTGTAAGTCGACATGGCATTGTATAACAATGAAAGCAACAATGTACTTCGAGGTGGGTGGCACGGGGGAATGTTAATGTAGTCCTGTGTAGTTCGGAATTATGAAGTATTGTTTGAGTTCTCAAATTAGAAATTTGCTTTTGGCGAAATTGGATTTTTGTGATTCTTGTCTCTGCTACCAAGACACCCACAGTTGTTGGGACGTAAACCATGCGATATGGTATTCCCCAGATGGCGCTGTCTAATTCTGAATTCATGTCATCACGCTCACACACACACACACACACACACACACACACACACACACACACACACACACACACACACACACACACACACACACACACACACACACACACACACACACACACACACACACACACACACACACACACACACACACACACACACACACACACACACACACACCTCTTGTTAAGAAGGAGAATTACCCCGTGGCTACTTTACATAGACCTATGGAAAAAACAGCAAGATGCAAGATTCGAATCGTATGATTCACACAGTTTGGCTGAAGTATATGATCCGATACCCATGAAAATCAACATTGAGGTGTTCGGTAAAATAAATACCTTGTTCACTGCTCCCGCGTGTAAGCGGGGTACACTGAAAATAACAGACGAGCGCGCAGTCAATCTGGAAACGACATTTATGTGTGAGGTAAGATAAATTACGATAGTGACTTCACGATATTATGCACATCACGATACTGATTTTACGATATCACACATACGTGCGTAAACATCATGCTAAGGATATTTACGGTATTCCGTGTTTCAAGTAGCTGAGATATCTAGTTTTGTGATTCACGCCCAGTGTTATATCCACCCTACTGAAACCTAACAATCAGTCATGAAACCTCTTTAATTAGCCATGAAAATCATCAGCGAATCACGAAAGCCCTGCAATTTGGTAAACATTATGAAGAATCTATAAAGAATAACGAAAATCCTGCGATGAATCCGAATCCGATGAATCATGAAAATCCGACCATAAATGATAAATAACCATTCGATACCTCACTAAAGGTTACGGGATTCAGTTTGAGAACCCACAAGACCTGCATACTACCCAAGAGATCATAAAATAGGTTGGATTATGCGTGAACGCTGGTTAATGTACTGAATGATTCAATAGATTAATATTTGTCGGTCATTACATAAAACGGAAAACATCGAAAAGGGTTGATCCTTCTTCCTGTCGGGACATGAACTACTTGCCTATCCTTTATAAAATCTTGAGGGTAAAAGCTCTTCATACTTCAAGTAACAATCGTGCAATGTGGACAGTTATGTCAAGGCCACTACTTCCTTTTTAACAATCTTAGATAACCTGCGATAATAGCTTACCCCCACCTGGATATCTAAAACAGTGCTCTCTTTGTGACAAAATTTGCATTTCTAAATCGGTCAGTCAATACAGAAACAAACAGCCTTATCTCGAACCTTGATTATTCGGTACCCTGTATGGGTCATGAGTATATATCGCAACTTTCTTGAGCAGGTACCCCCTAGTAATCCAAATGATTTATATATCAGTTCGGATGATTAGTCAACTTAAAAATAATCTGTTCCATACCCATGGTTGTTCAGATGCGAATGTAACATTTGGGGTATACTCCGTGTTGTGGGTCACATACACCCTTGGCTCTCGTTCAAAAAAAGCCATGTTAGTGTTAAGCTTATGGTGAGACTTACAATGTCATGGGGCTGAACTGTCTTTAAGGAACAGGGCCCATGTCCAGACTATGTATTTCCCAGTAATATACAGCCATACCATTCACATGATCACATGATTGAAAAAGGGTTCTACTTTCAGTACTGAAAAGTCGTTTCGAAGGAATAAATGAAGTTAACATGACTTAGTTGAATTCAGTTTAGTTCAGTTTTTCGTCACATTGGCATTGTTCCAGCCATATAGAGACAAGACCAAATCTGCATTCATAAACATTCAAAGTAGAAAGTCTGAATGAGTTTCTTTGAAAATGTGTATATCTGTTACGTTATTATTTACAAACAGTAAAACGTGAATTAGTAAAATGGCACTTTAAGATAGAGATGTTGGAATTGCTTGTCTGAACGATACTGTGTCCGTGTAAATCAGGGCAAATATTGACTTCAAAATTTACATACATCATGAGTTTGTAGATAGCGTAGGTTATAAATGAGTAACACTGCCTGGGACTGTCAAGTGGTAGGAGCGGAGCCCTCCTTTAAGACAAGGAGAGGTGAGCAGCAAGTGCAGATTTGACCTTGTCCCATACCACGAACGCCTCGCTTTCATACCTGTTTCTGTTGATTGTGCAACGAGTTCACCCGAGTTTCCACTCGACGTGTTCCATGTCTTATGTTCTGGTTTATATCATGTAGACTTTTTAGGTCGATCGCTCAGTGGCAATTCTCCATTTGACGCCAACAGACATGCAGCGTAGGTGTGTGGAAAAGTTAAACTCAGCTGGTAAAATGTACAAAAACGAAATCCGATTACGTACATAAAAGAATGCTCTCCATGGGTTAAGGTTTCGTGTTTTTCCGTTTCTGTAGACTTCCAATAAATCTACTTTTGGCTCATGTTTATCCGAATGTGACGTCACAGGCGTTGTCTGCGTTGTGTAGTCTGATTGTTATGTTGCCACGGATCCCGACGTTTTCTACCTTCGCTCCTAAATATGTGCAGGTATCTATGTTTGATTTACCTTGTGGTTTCAGGGTCACTGACGCGTCAGTGATGCATGTCGTGTAGATTGTTGATAATGTCGTGTGAATTATGTTATTGTTCCTCCGTGAGATTTACACATGCACATGTCTTGGATTCTGAACCCGTCAGATCGGCCCAGAACGAAGTGTGCTGCCTCTTATACTGTATCCCTTTGCATTGAAACGAGCATCCGTGCATTTCGAGTTTCGTTTGCTAATGACGTTTTGAACTAAAATGCAGCAAGAATACGAGAGATGGGCGGTAGAGAGAGATGGATTTTGGTTGCGGCTGATAGCTATTACCTTTCATGCTTTATAATTAGCCGTAGGGAGATACATAGAGATACAGAGAGCGTTAGAAAGAAGACGATTGTGAGGATGATTGTAACTGCAGTGATGAGGAAGGCTGGGCTGCAAAAAGATGAATATAGGAAATATGGATGTAGGTAGAAGAGTACTGGCAGCAGTGGTGGTAGTTATACAGTATGAATTTTCTGCTGAACGAAATGGGCAGCGACAGACAGACATAATTAGCTGTACAGTAAAACTATTGGCGGTTAGCGACAGTCAGCTGTCATGCGTTGAAATGTGAATGACACAGCCAAGTATGAACAGGAGGAAGGATTACGATGATGAATGAAACATTGTGAAGGACATAAGAGAAGAAATAGATGGTGAATGATACATTTTGACTGACATAAGAGGAGAAATTTGTGTTGAAGGAAACATTTTGACTGACATAAGAGAAGTTTGCGTTGAATGAACCATTTTGACGGACATAAGAGGAGAAGTTTGTGTTGAATTAAACATTTTGACGGACATAAGAGGAGAAGTTTGTGTTGAATTAAACATTTTGACGAATATACGGAGCGAACTGGGTGGTGAATAAATGTGACTGATGGACAGGAAAAATGAATAGAATAGTTCGTGTGACAGAAGAAATTGACTCTGATGGCCAGACTGAAGGAATCGGAGGTCGTAGGTGGGTGGGACAGACAGTGGGGTGGGGTGAACAGAGCACTGATGGGGTCAAGATACGGGATTGCTGCGTTTTGACTGACAGGTCATTGATGATTAAGTATGTTACTGAGTCTGAAGTGTTCATGGTATCACGATAGCCTTTGTTATATAACTCCAGCTGATAACGGGTGTCATGCCACCTTAGATGTAGGTGTGGAATCATTGACCGATCGGATATCCGTCTCTACATATCTTTACGTGCACTAATAAACGTACTTTCAGAGTCACGCAATAGCGTTATCATCCCCATTGTTGTGTCATGGCGCTAGTTAAGAGGCTTTACGCACGAAACAAAACATTCATGGTAAACTGCACTTGGTTCTCCTGTAGCAAATGTTTTCATGTATCATGCTGTCATTTATTATTTCAAAGGATTTGACAACTCAGATTATAAAATTACAGTTTTCAAAGACCTTCAAGCTACTTTGGTGTGCCCTGACGTGTGATATATCGTACATTAAAAACACCGATCAAGTTGCGTATTTTTCACGGATTGTAATCGGATGCAGTAAGGAGGCTTTGGGTGATTCTGGCACAGCCAGGCTGGTTAGGGCCATCGTCAGTTACCGTTGTAACAGCAAATGGACCTCTCCCATGGAGCCTTACCTTGTCCAACCCAAAAAAGATTTCCCGGAGTATGAGTAAACGTCAAGGTAACTAAGCCAGATACAGTCAGGCCGAGTTAGTCCGGACCCCGACAATCCGATTCCCGCGATGTCCGAACAGTAGCTGGCTGTAACCAATCTTGTTTACTATATAAACTCATCACCTGTTGGTTCATTAATCCGATGCTTCAGTCTCCGTATCCGAACGTTAATTAGCGGTAACAGATTGGCTAATTACACACTCGCCCAGTATTAGTCAATAGATTAGGAGGTACCAAACCCAAGGCACCAAGAGCAGCAGTAGATTTATTGGTACTTTGTATGCAATGGTGACACTTCATGAACGCTGATCTGCTTAGTTGTTCTTTAATCTTGTCAATCATAGTTGTGTCAATAGGGACAGAGAAAATGTGTTATATCATTAAGAACAAGATCAGGTAGATTGGCTTAGATATGTCTGAAGTTTGTGGGTCGTGGAAATATTTTCACGGGGGTGGGGGGAAAGTGTTTGCCCTAACTAGATAATGTACGTTTAGTTCAAGGGAATAATCCTCCATACCTTCATATCATCACAGGCCATTATTATTATTGTCATTATTATAATTAATCATTGTGAGATATGCATTGGGACCCCAAAAAGGTTGGGGAATGTAAAACTTTAAAGTAATCGCAAACATATTCCTGGATCGTGTCTCGTGAGTTTTGCTGTGTTGAACCTTCCCGAGGGAGTACAAAGTTTGAAAACAGTTTCTTTAAACCTTATTGAATACCGTTCACCGACATTGTGCCGCGTCATCTGTGGTTTTATAGCGTTTGTAGACATTCCCGGTGCTTTTGTGCACCTGTCACATCCCCGTCAAGGGAGGTAACCCTACCGACGGGAGAGATCGCGCTCAGCTCACCTGGAGTGTTAATGGCGCTATTGCGGTTACTGGTTGAACGAAAACGTTCACTGAGAAGCGGGAGCTAATCCCGAATGTGTTTCAATACATGTAATCCTTTCAACGGCTTACTCAAGTAGTGGGCAAACAATCGCATTGAGTTCAGCACGACATCAAAGTCCACGAATACTTTCCTCGCCTGTGACAGCGACACACACGAGAGGGTATTATCCCACGAGCAAGCACCCTACTACCCAACGTCCAGCTATCTTCACGCTCTCCCATTCCCCCACTGCCCTTCCCCTCGCCTCCCGCCTTTCCCTCCACAAGAAAACTCGATACCCGAAACACCACCCGCTAAGAGAGGCATCCGGGGAATGCTGCATGTCACCTGCCTTTGAATCCGTTGCCGCTTACGATTAACCTTTCACTGCTAGAAAACCTAATCGATATTTTTTTTCATATTTTCACACCATACCCTCAACCTTAATGAATGGGTATGTGTTTTTTATATCATTTCTGCTAAACGTGGTTAGTATGTTGTCTATTGTAACTAGATAAGTGTATGGAAATACAATTATCGTTTATCCTTTACAATACGATAGGCTGACCTGTTTGGATATTTCATACACAGATCTATGCGTTAATGTATTTCAGTCTGTAAGTTAAAATTTTATTGTATCAATTTAGTTCCAGCTGAGCACGCAAGAGCAGTTAATATTGATTAAATATGTGTTCATTGTACAGCAGGTTAGCCTTGAAAAGGTTAATGTTAATACGTAACGCGCCCCCACTCAAATCTATTTGCTTAAAATTAGCAGTCGTACTCGTTAATTGGACCTGAAGCACTGCGGGTGAAACGCTACACTCCAGAGCATGTTTTCAACACAAAATGGCAGCGGAATGCCTTTAAAGTATCTACCGTAACAGGAAATTCTTGAGATGTCAGGAATTTATCATCAGACAAAAACGCCATTGGTTGTTGACACTGTGACATCTTAAAGACGTGCGCAGAGAGACGGTTGAACTCCTTCTAGTTTTTATCAGTGGATTAAGGGTTGGTCGGTCTTGTGTGTGTGTCCGTTGGTCTGTCCATCTGTATGTCCGTCTGGATGAATGTGGGGTGTTTTCATCCCATCCCTGTCTATCCATGCATGATCCAGGATTGTGTCGGGACAACAGGCGAGACTATGTTAGTGGGCCCGCCACTGACGAGCAAGTCGGCCTTCTTCAAGTAAGTAAATACATGAATGGTGTAATTTGTGTTTTTACATTTCTTCTTCTTCTTCGTCTCCTTCCGTAATGTGTCGTATTTAAAGTTGTACATGCTTGTGCATTAGCCTACTGGGCGGCGTTATATTGTATAAACTATATTTGATATGTAATCGATATGCAATAGAATATGTGTGAGAACATGTACAAGCATTAGAGGGCTTTAACGTTCTGTCAATATCTGACTCAAGGCTTTATGGAATATTCTCCTCGCCGCGTTTATCATTGAGTACAAACATTTCGACATCACAAACTGTACATAGTCATTGCATAGTACTTCCTTTGACACCCGAAACAAAATATTCTCATGGATGTCATACAATTTTTACTATGTAAATTTTATATGAATTATGTGATATGATTTAATTGGGAGATCATTTTCTTATGTGAATGTGGATTTGTGAATTTGATTCCATACTTAATGAACTTTTTAATGTGAATGTGCTTTTGTGAGAACGAAGTGCTTGAATAATGAAATGACAGTTTTGTTATTCATTGTTTGACAAAAGCAGCTGATATATAGCTTACCTCAAACAAGTATCGCTGCAGTTTTTTTTTCTAACTGAACGTCAGATGTGACAGCACCACGTGACTTGGGTAATTTACATGACTGACCTGTTGTAATATTTATGTAGGCTATCGTATATCGTCACATGTATCAGTGGAGAAATGTGCATATCGCTTTTTGTCAGGAGCTGAGTAACAGTTTGTCGAAGGAGCTGTTGGCTGTCGTTGGTCGCGAGGAAGTAAAACTCGTATTAACATACAGTTATCGTTTTGCTGTTTGCAATATCAGCAAATATTGTTTAGACATATGATATACTATAGACGTTATATTTAATTTTTATATGAGTACATTCTTAAACAACATGAAGACGAGGGTGGTATTGTTAACAACGGGGTTTCTTTCTCAAATAAACATTTCCGATATTGTTACTTTAGGAAACGAAAAGGGCAAACATCACTGTCGGAGTTAGAAAGTTCCAACGAAAGGTGCTCTGGATCAAACTGACACAATTTAATGTCAAATAACTCAACAGTTATACTGATACGATATGACAAAGTAACCTGGCGCAACATGCCGCCCCATGTGTAGCACTTGACGTAATTCAACGTCAAAATAACCCTCTTTAATATGACGTCCATGTAAGACTGTCGTAATTGATGTCAAAATAACCCTGACGCGATGTGCCGTCCCACTGACACGTAATTTCACGTCGAAGAAATCCTGAATCATTAATGTCGTCACAGTAAAACTTACGTGATTTCACGTGAAATATATCCTGAATCAAGCTGTCGTCACAGTTGAACTTACACAATGTGACGTAAAAGAAATCCCTGAATCATTATATCGTCACAGTAGAACGTAAAATGGACACAATATGACGTCGCGAGAAAAATGAAACAGTGAAAGTGAACAGGCAAAGCGCGTTAGAATCGCTAAGGTTAACGTGTTCCACTTTTGGAAACTGACATTTGCAGATTAAACTGACGGCCTATTTGGCTTTTTGTACAATAACGTCTTCTTGTTAAGGATATCCGGAGGAGGTTTTTATATGCTTTTTTCATAGAGGTACTGCGATGTTTGCATCAGCACCATTGTTGCCAGCGCACAAACACACATGCTCCAAAGAGATCTATCTGTGAATGCTAGAACTGTTGAAAACTTATTTCCTCTTAAAGAAATGGACCCATGTATGAAAGAAGAGGTCGGTTTTAAAAAGACATCTGCAGGCAATGTGGTATCTGTTGCTTACGTCACCAAATGGAGTATACGGCATCTGTAGGAGGTTCGTAGCCAATGCATCCACTGAGAATTTATATGGGTGAATGTCCGGAGGTTGTGTAGGCAAGTGGTTAAATGTTCGCACGTCACACCGACGCCCAAGGTTCGATTCCCCACATGGGTACAATGTCAGAAGCTCATTATTCGTATCCCAGGTGGTGATTAGCTAGAAGTTTGCTAAATATAGCATAAATCCACACTCACTCACTGTTACATTTCTGGTGCGGCATATGATAAGTAATGTCACGGATACCAATGCATGAGACTTAATTATACAAAGCCACCATTGTGTTGCGACAGTGGTAACACCCTTACGTGTACACACTATGCCAATGGATGTAGCTCAGCTGCTTTGGAGACAAACGTTAACAGGTGATAAGCTGTGATGGAAACAGCAGACGCCAATCTCAGCAGTAGCTAACCGCAAGCCATTGTGTGATGGCGGATGATGTACGTACGGTATCAGCGTGTACAGGTACAGGTATTTAGTGTATGTACAAGCCGCTGGTCCGATAACGCAGTAGACATCTATCTAGGACATGATCTTGTCTGTCCGTGGGTGATTATGCACAAAGTAACAGCATCCCTATTTACACCATCTATGACTTCCTTACACAGCGAACCCGTTCACCTCATCACCAGAATTCAAGTGTATCTCTTCCGCCTAGGGGACCGACCGCGCGTTACATAGCTTCATCTGCCTACATGTTATGTAGCTTTAAGGAAAAGACCAGATGCTTTTGATCTGGGTTAAAAATGTTTATGGTCACATTAATATCTTTCCACAGATTTCGGCTATAACTTTGTGAAGGATACTGGATTTTATAGCACAATAGCTAATCTTTTTTTGTGTCTATTCATGAGAACGAATACACATTTTGGATGGGTTGTTCTCATCTTTGATGTTACTCTGAGAAGGTGTCGAAACTTAACAACGAATTCATGGTGTTACTGATATGTTCATCGTAAACCTATGTCACCGCCAGAGATTTATCCAACGAGTCCACAGGGAGTATATAGGAGCAAAAGGTGGTGAAGGTTAGATATTAATAAAAGATCACTGATAACACCAGGTGTTCTCGAGAAAGGTCAGCACCTCCTTTCCCACCTATCCTAAACGCACATGCTCTGTAAGAACTCCTTGGACTAGCCATCGTGAATCCGGACGTCTGTGGTACACAGGTAGATATGACCTCATACATACAAACCGTCACACGTCACAACAATATTACGTTCATGCGGACATCTGTTAATGCAGTCTAGCTAGGAGGGAAATCATGAATTTACTTGGTTTTATTTATTTCATGTGCACGTAATAAAATTCCTGTTCGATTTATTCCTCTATACAATATATGAAGTCCATTTCTGGTGTCCCTGTCGTAATATTGCCAGAATAGTGCTAAAACAATTCACTCACTCAGCCTCATGCCTACATAAGACTGGGCTGTAGTATTGCAGCCTGTATCAAGACGCCACATCAGCTGCCACAATCGTCCCAGTAGCACAGCAGTGGCACTGGCATACAAAAAACTCTGTAACAATGACAAAAATATCCAGAAATTCTGTTACTATTTTAGATGCGTAAGTATTATCAGAGGGATCAGTACGCGACCATCCTAGCATCAGAGTAATCAGTAACGACCATCCTAGCATCAGAGTGGAGACACGTCTATCAAATACGCAGGACAATATAAACAGACAATAAGGAAAGCATTGTAGAAACTGGTCGCAAGTCCGGCAGACAGTCTTCTCCCACGTGCGCGACACGCGCCAAGTATACTTAGAAATATTAGCTAAGGCCACTCTTCAAACGTAGTTTGTAGAAAGAACCTTTTGTTCTCCATTTTAACCTTGCCCAAAGTAACAAGCTCGTGGTTTTATCAATGTCTGCGTGGTACGCATAATACAATGTCTCCCGTGGTAATAGCATCCAGATCTTCTACATTCTCAAGTGTACGGTATATTCATTTGAGAATTTCGCCAGTATGAAGGAGATACAGGTGTATAGTGCAGTACCGAGTTTGTGGGCAGTTTGGTTAACTTGATCATACTCTATCGACTTGCATGTATAGTAGTATAATTATGTATTTTGACATAAAACCTTCAACCGTTTGGTTTTGTTATTAATGGAATTCTGGATATTTTGTAAAATTCTGTGCTACTAACGGTTCTTTATTTTTCAGAAATACACTGTGACAGAGGATACCAATGGAGGCTATTTTACCGATAACCTGCGGTCATCGGCTGTGCTTGACGGTTCTAATTTCACAAATGAAAAACTCAAGCCTGAGGATAATGGACAGCCCCCATTTGCACCCCCTCCCCGTTCGCCCGGCCACGCCCTTCCGCCGAAAGATGATGGGGGAGGGAAATTATGTGCCAGGAATATCCGAACACGAGAAGTGATTCTTATAGTGATTGGTTGTGTGTTACTTATCGGGGCCGCCGTCGGGACAGCTGTCGCCATCATTCTGAGTCAGGCAGGTATGAAATATCGCTTTTTTGTCATTCAGCATGGTGCTGGTAGCTCAAACATATATAACGATATTAAGCAAAGGCACATAAAGATATTTATATTTCAGGGTATGTCATAAAATCGCTATATCGTGTTTCAAAGGCCCTACTCTTACGTGGGGTCGCATAAAACGTATTTTGAAATGTATGGAGAGCGTGAACTTGTCGTACATGGCGTAAGTATTAACACACAGATGCACACACACACACACACACACACACACACTCACTCACTCACTCACACACACTCACTCACTCACACATACAAGTACACTCACTCACACACAAATACACATACACACACACATACATACACACACGCATACATACACACACATACACACACACACACACACACACACACTGTGAACTTTGACTTTGAACAACAGTTTATGTTCCTATTTCACGAAGTAATTTGTCCTCATTCAGTATGAATGGGAAATGTTTGCAAAACAGTTTTCAACTAAAGCTGAACGACTTGTTAACATACTCTGATTGTCGCTGAAAGATTCGCTCTGGTTTAATTGTTTAAGATTGAAAGAGGAGACAAATAATCGAATTAAGATTTAATCTCTCTGTTTCAAAAACCACCATAATTATACAGTGATAAAAACAAGTTGAAACAATTTGACCTTGACATTGCTAAAATGATAACGGTCCCTCAGTTCGAGATGGCGTCCAATAGTGTCGCCTCTTGCTCTGTATGTAAACAAAACTTTCAACACAACGCTGCAATAAATATGTAACGCCAGTACAAAAGAAAACCCACCCAGAGCCCGTATGATAATGATATAATCTTGTTGAAACTTAAACGTTATACAAACCCCATTTTTCAATAAATTTGTGAGTTCGTAAGTTCGTGAACGAGATATATACTGTGACCTTACTGTCAAAATGCGGAATCTTTATAGACATTAGAATCTGATGTAGATACTCCGATTGTTTCAAAGTGCGGTAAACAACGGTTATGTCGATCTCTAGGGAAACATTAGTTCATTTTAACCGTAGTTACACACATTTTTTATATCTGACAGTTCGTGTGTTCGTTGTAAACCCAGTTCACTGTATAGGTAACTCTATATGTTCGATTATCCGGGGAACTACGAAAAAGCCTCATATCTGAGAAAGTTGATATTTACGAGGGACTGAGATATTTGATATTCCCGAGGGACTGGATTTTGAACTTGAGTAATGGCCGACCAGTCCGTCGTCATGTGTTCGATTGCCTCTATTTCTCGCAAACAACCAAACCATTTAATCGTTTTTGGTATGTACGTTTCTGCCAGAAATGGCACTAAAGCACATGTTTGCGTGGTTCCAGTAGTCAGATAATAGAGAAGACAAACAAAACTTTAGGTTACTCCCCACACATACTTTCATTTATGTTCTAAACAGCGTTCGCTCGTCGCACCGACGAGCCGGGTTTGATTCCCGACATGTGTAACTTTGTGAGACGCCCATTTCTGGTGTCCCCCGCCGTGATATTGCTGGAATAACGATTGCTAAAAGCAGCGTAAGACCATATTCATTCACTCATCATTGTTCCAAGCAACAGCGTCATCATTCGAATCATAACTCGATGTGAACAAAACGGTAAAATGCGTAACTTTATCAATCTTTCACAGAAACTTATGTAGATATGTGATGAGAATTTTATGGAGTTCGTACAAAGTTCGGGGGTTTTTTTTTTGCTTGGTTGGTTGTTTGATTGGGATTTTTTAATTTGAGAAGAGAAAGAACAAAGAAAAACAAATACAGTTTGCAATGTTTACGTATCTGTTGATGCGCGCAGTCAGAGGTCAGACACGAGATAAGCTCGGATAACCATCTGATGGATCTGTGTTTTAATTACCTGGTTTTATAGTGACTGTCGGAATGTTCCCACGGGGCCTTACCTAGAGTCCATTTCACAAAACATAACATGAGACTGATGCAATATAGCGTTCGCATTTTGTTACGGTAGTTGTTTAAATGCCACTCAAAATCGTTGTACAAGTCTATCTCGGTATGGAATACTGACGTCATTTCAGGGCGTGGTCATCTAAGAAAATTATGTAATTGTTTTTAAGGATTAAAGTCACTCTTCACATGTTCATTTAGAATTTATAGTGAACTGGTAATAAAATGGTCTGAAACATGTCCGATATAAACAAAATTCAAATATAAACAAATTGATAAGTTCGAATTCTGTTCTGTATAATGTGCTCTATTCACAATTTGTTGCAAATGTCAAATATATACTCAAGACAAGAATAGAGGAACACTTGTTCTTTTATGTCTTACCTATTCGTTTCCGTCACACAAACACGCGCACACATAATCTATACACATGTGTGCGTGCGCACGCATGTGTGTGTGTGTGAGAGTGTGTGTGTGTGTGTGTGTGTGTGTGAGAGAGAGAGAGAGAGAGAGAGTGTGTGTGTGTGTGTGTGTGTGTGTGTGTGTGTGTGTGTGTGTGTGTGTGTCCTTTTGTATCAACTCATGTTATCACAGCTAAGCGTTCTACGAGTTGCCATTCGTATTAGCTCACTTCAACGACGGTTAATGGTAGTTCACATCATACCGCAATCTCCTTGTCCATTCATCTCGGCCATAAACCCGCTTCACAATACAATGGCAAGGTCTGTAAAGCTCATTTATGTCATGGAGTATGTCACATGTCACATGGTATTCACACCGGAAAGTCAAATATCCTCGTTATCAGTCCTGCAGTTCTAAGTGTAGTTTCATATACATTTATATATTCATTCGTCTGCCCTTCTCGTAAGGCTATCCCCATTTCATGTGCAGTGAGATACAAATATTAAAACATTCTTCTTCGCGTATTACAGATAACCATGTATGGGAATCAATGACTAAAACTAAAGATTATTGTATAAATATACGCATCCATTTGTTTTAAACTGTTATGATCAACGGTATAGTCTTTGACAGTATACAGAATTATTCCATACACAGTTTTACTATCGTCATGACAAAAGGTGAGCTGTAGAATCCTATTTCGGCGAGCAGTACCTTTACTATTTCAGCGTATCTTCTTTGTTGAATGTTGTCAGTTTCTGGATAATTTTGACACGTTGTCTGGCACTATACATTAAGCCGAACCAATCAAAACAGAGCCATTGTAAGTTAAACAATAGATAGATTGTTTTCAGTTTCTTTCTAATCTCCTTGCACTTGTTTGTTTCATCAGGTGGCGGTGCCAGTGATATAGCACTGTGGCATGCGCAAACTGACAGGTGGTTCTGTAGAAGCAAGAAAATGTGAAGTTATAATTTCAAACAAAGATTCCGGAAAACTGTTTCCCAAACTGAGGAAATTCCAGTTTCGACCAAGACTACATTCCAACATTCACGGCAGTTTTCAACCGAATGCGACTTCCAACTATATTTATCTTGAGTTTAAATCTAGTGCTGGTATACTTAGTAATGTAAGCATGATGAATCCAAACTGGCAGTCTTGAAGTGCAGATGGTTCAGTACTCAAAGGGCCCATCCCTTCCACGCAGGAAGCGGCATTACGAGGGAATCACTTTGTTATTTAGATCAATTTATATGGAAGGATATGTCCCGTTACAAAAAATGTCAAACGCCATCGACAGGATACCCGTTTTGTAATTAGGTCAAGGTCAACCACACGTGTTAACCTTTTGTGAACGCACATAGACCCGATCACATGCAAGCATTTGTTAAAACGTCAAGGTCACGTTTTGTGACAATTTTCAACCATTTTGTCACGTGTGAGATTTCACGTACACAATAATGTAAACTTACTACACAAACTATTGCTGTGATTTGTAACTCCAATTGTTCCAGGTTATAAACACTTTCCTAAACACTCTCGTAAACATCAACCATGACACATATTCTAAATGTCATCATCTGTTGATAAACCAAACAACCGAATTTGTTCGTGACATCAGAAGTTCCTTATTTGCATAGACATTATGTCTGACTTCCAAATACTCAAATGTGATATATGTGGTCTCATCTCAAGCTAGTTTGTTCAAAAGTACCTGTGTTCGCTCAGCAGAAAATGGGTACCCGGTGGGATAAACCATGTGACTATAACCTTCTAGCGCCTAACAGGCTGCTTAGGATACTCAGGGTAGACTTTGTGATGCACCGTTGATCAGCTCCCATTTGATCCAAGGCGTCAAGGAATAGATTATGAATAAAATAAAAATAAATAACTTACTTAGCGTCGGCTTTTCTCGGAGGTTGTCATGTACATTGAAGGGCAAATGAAGTTACCTTGTCTTCTACCTTTGGCTTTATTTTATTCTGATATTATGCCCCTTTTGGAGGTCATAACGTTGGTTCAGGGTGTGGACCCTGCAGTGGTTGCACAGAGCAAGTATGCAGCAAGTGGGCTCCAGTGTGGGATATACACTACTATATTTCAAGACCAGTCACCTGGAACCGGCAACAACAAGCACAACAGCTAGTGGGGACATAAATAGCTTGACGGGGGAGGGAGAGGGTATGACTTTACTCTATGGCGGAAAGTTTTCTGCAACAAACACCTTCATATGAGCATGTTTATATATAAACAGGAAAAGGAGCAGTAGAGCATTATGACCGATACTGTTTGTGAGAATCTTGTTTTTGGAAGAATAGTTTACGAAGCGTTTTGACGTTATGAATTACAAAAATAACTGTTGCTAATAATAATGATTCTAATTATGTCCGTGTAGTCAATGTAGACAAGAACAGTGATGGTCACGTTATCTTTAATCTGCGTCGCCTGAAAATTCACTCTTTTTAGGCTTATAAGACTGGCATGTGCAATGAACACATTCGTCGCGAACTGGCAAGCATTCAAGTAAACACAGTTTCAGATCTATTTTAATCAGTTGTGTCTATTTCTCAAAGACCATGTACTTCACTGCAGTACTGTGCCAATATATGGCTGACGTAAACGTCTGAGGCATTTGCGTTTGAATGAACCACAATATCAATTCAATAGTGCACTGAATAACATCAACCTTGGAATCTCACGGTGAGATGTTTTTATTACCAAACTGGGATTATGCCTGTCTGCAAAAATGAAAGAATTCAACATGGAGGTCTTGGTACTTCTCCCGTCACCAAGCCTTCATGCGGGAGACCAAGATGAACTTGACATGCGTGTCTATAGCTCTGGCCGAACTTCCGCACTGCGACAGATGGAAAGACAACGTTTACGATGAAATTGACATGCGTGTAAATCTACGATGAAATTAACATGCGCCCACAGGCTGCACACACTATCAAGGGGATGAATGGGCAGGCCGCTGCTATAATAAAATTGCCATGCATGTCTATATCTTATGTCAAATTACCAACCATCAAGAATGATGGATGGACCGCTGTTGTGAAAAAATTGACATGCAACGACCAGACTTCGTAAGAAGTGACTGTCATGATCGGGTCAAAGTGCTGACTTGGTTGATGCGGGTCGTCGTAGCCTGTTTGAGTATATCGGTGCTGCTGGTTAACTATTGAATTGCCTTGTCTTTTAAAAAAACATTATCAGTCATCATATGGCGAACCTCGTGTATTACGGTTGTAAAGTCGAGTTTCGAATTCATATAATAAATGTGCTAAATTTAATTAAAGCCAGGTCGATGATACCAGCACTGGTCTAAGTTCAAGCAGTTCACTGACGAGGTTACGAGCCTCGGGCAATGACCCAGTATCTGTCTGGAACCTCCTCCGAATGGAGCACTTGAGGTGTTGCGCAATGTGTCACGTGTCACAGGTTCTACATACATAGACAGCACTATAATAGGTTACGAGTGTGATCAATATTAAGACGCCCTGTATGCGTACCCGTTTGTTGACTGAAAACAATACTGATGCTACGTTAAGATTTAATTCAGTCGCTCTCTGACAACTAAAATACTGTTCAAAAGCGGTATATAGACACTCACTCATTCACTGAAACACCGAGACACACAAAATGGCAACCACACGACTGTCACCCCTTTTGATGACAAATATGTAACTAGTTGTACTGTATGACAATCTGAATACATTACTTTGAAGCCATTTTGCCCCCATCCTTCTTACCGTATCATGTGGAATCTATAGCTTGTACAAAAAGAACTTTGGAATGTATTCTCAGTATAACCCTTTAACGAGCTTTTTATTTCTAGCTTAACAACCAAAGGCCCACCTCTTGCATGGAAATTATCAACTGGTGTTAACACGTTGTTTTTGAGCTGGTACGTGGTACAGCTTTTGTTGTCACGTCGGGTTACTGCATAAAGACGCAGGACACGTGTGTGGACTTACACAGGTGGGCAGCTAAATTGCCATCAGCCACGTGTGCCTCCAGATCTAGGGGAAGAGCGTGTTGGTACTTATCGCACGCTGGTGACACTGTACACGTAGTTAGGGACGTTTGAATACACTTCAGTAGTCTAAAACACCATGATGGATAATTATGCCTGTGTGGATTAAAGTGAGCGCGCATGGGCGGTATTATTGCATTGTAGACAACAATCTTTGGGATACATTGACTCTTCACATGTTGTTTGCTGAAGCCATGGCACCTCGAGGGCGATGGGGTAGCCTAATGTACCAGACCAGGCTCGATTCCCTGCATGCTTGAAGAGCATTTCTGGTGTCACCCACCACACACACACACACACACACACACACACACACACACACACACATATCACACACACACACACATCACACACACACATATCACACACACATATCACACACACACATCACACACTTACATCACACATCACACACCACACCCCATCCCTCACTCACTCATTGTACCACTCGTGTGTAATTCCTCGCATTTCCAGATCAGATTTTATTAAGGATTCACGTTGAGAATCTCATTTGGGCCGGTGTCACCTACTCCTTGAAACAAATGATGACATCAAGATATTACCACTGATAGTCTGATGAACTTTCTGTACTAATGTCCATCTGAAAGTGACGCCTACACCACACTTCCTACAGTACACAACATGCTTTGTTAATAAACGTGTGAAAATGGTTAAGTAGTATTTACAAATAATCCCTCACAATATCGCTTGTTAAGTGTTCAATGGTTTCCGGACGATAAAAATAAGGCTATTATTACCATCGGTGAACACGAAAGGAAATTCCTGTAAACTGTTATTGGTAAATACAATTACCTAACCAACCCTGTTTATATAACCTGTTCTGTTCCACCTACTATCAAGACAACAGTGGCATAAAAAAAACACGACTATGTAACAATGAGGTACCCGATGAGATATTTCCTGTCCATTGTGCTCATGCACCTGTTCACTGGTTCCTAGAGGCTGGAGGGTACATAACAATGTGAAAAACCGAGCCGGAAGAAGTGGGAGGCCTTGTGTTGATCCATGATCAAATATTTTGCAGTAAAACCACAGGGGACTCACCAGTCCGATTTAGTCCTGCCACAGTAGTTTATGTCCTGTCGTTGCGTGGGGTAGCTGGGTTAGGGTACTTGGTGCGAGTTATTAAAAGCAAAACAATAATAACTTAATAACTTGATACCCATGTTTGTGACTTGTTTGCAATTTGCTTATCAACCCAGTGTCATTCATGTTCGTAGATGTTATTCAACGCCTTGTCAAGGTGTGTTTGAAGGAAGGTAACAGTCTTTCAGTAGATTCAACATTCATCAGAAAGGGTGCATTATTCTCGACAGCGCTGATCCTTGGTTATCTGGTCTAGACTGTTTAACACCAAGCAGCACTGATCGTTGGTTGTATGGTCTAGACAACACTATTCTAGACACAATATTCGTTGGTTGTCTGGTCTAGACAGCATTATTCCAGATACTATGATTGCTTCACACCCGACAGCTCTGGCTCTGATCGTTGGTTGTCTGGTCTAGACTGCTTTAAACCCGACAACGCTGATCATTGGTTGTCTGATATAGACTGCATTAAACCCGACAGCGCTGATCGTTGGTTGTCCAGTCTAAACTGCATTAAACCCGACAGCGTTGATTGTTGGTTGTCCAGTCTAAACTGCATTACACCAGACAACGCTGATGGTTAGTTGTCCGATCTAGACTGCATTAAACCAGACAACGCTGATCGTTGGCGTGTTGGGTCCTGATAGCGTAATTCTCGAGGTACATCATGATCCGATAAAGTTTCACTACATTAATGATGTCTACTTTCACTATGTTCCAAGTTATCAGAGTGTATCCGGTTCTCCTAAATCTCCCAATAGCCCCATTATAGCGACGGGTTTATACCTGGTCGGGGAGTAGCTTGAGGCGACGGATCATTTCATCCTTGACATATTTCACCCTTTGCAAACACATTCCGGTGAAACTGAAAGTATTCTCCAAATATTCTCAGGTCGTTTATAGTGATATTACACCATTATGTATCAGCGTGGTGTCCTCACAGTCGGATGCACTTTATAGGATTATTTGTACTCCAGGCGTAATGTTTTGGGAACTTTGTCAAAACATATACGCCTCTTCTTGCAAATATAAGTGATAAAAATCAACATTTAGGCAATCGTTATCGCCAGCAGTGTTCAGTTACCTGAGAATTTATAAAAGAAAGAATCCGTGTTCGTTAAAATTATTTAGGTTTTATTATCTGGCACTCGGTAGAATTCTATGTTGCATGAATCGTCTGAATCACATGAGAGTCTGATTCAATAGAAATTCTAACCGAGCTATTTCTCATGATTTTGAAAGTAATCTAAACATTGAATGGCTGACAAAATGCGATCCTTTATATATGATCGTGACTCGGCGTTATTGGTACAAAATTTAATTATTGATGATTAAAGTATTTTATTTAAATGCCATAATGCATGCCATAAAACCAGTGAGCCATGTATCTGCCTTTGTCTACCCTGCTGAACTCCCGGTTTAAATGTACAGGTACGTTGAACATTCATGATGTTTGGAACGCAGAGAGAATCCTTTGCACAAAGGCTGCTCGAACTGATTAATTGTTTGCAGTTACAAAAAGTTAGAGGTGGAGAAGTATTTGCATGCAGCTTTTGTGAGTTTATATTTTATATGCCAACATACATTATTTGTTTGGAGGGTTAAATATACAGGCCCGTGCAACCAACCGACTGAGTGGGTGTAATACTTGAGTGGGTGAGGGAATTTTTGTGTGTGAGTGAGTGGGTGGGTGGATGAGTCACTGTCTGAGTGACTAAGTTGGTTGTTTAACGACGCACTCAGCGGTATTCCAGCTGAACCAAACAAGCCAGTGATCAATATCATGAGCATCGATCGCAGTTGGGACACGGCATGTCTGACCACCCGATCCCGTTAGTCATCTCTTATGACTTGTATGAGTGACTGAAGATCAGTTCTAACCAGGAGGAGTGAATAAAGCAGTATTATAGATGTATTACGTCTGTTTGTAGATAATCGAATCTAGACAACGCAAACCAAGGTTTTATAACAGAGTCACCGTATCCTATTCATTAGGCCGGTGCTTAAGATTATCCAAAATTCCAGATTGGAATACTCGAAGACTTCCGTTATATAGATCAAACATTGCCATGTTAAACAACAAATAACAATAAACAATGGTCACACAAGATAAGTAAGGATAAATTTATCCAATCCTCATCTTAAAAAAGTAGGTCAAAGGTGATAATATCAATCATAATAGTTCCACTTCATACTGTTCATACACATTCATACTCCACTCTGCGTGACTTGACAGGAACGTTTGAGTGAGTGACTTTTGTTTGACGCCGCATTTAGCAATATTCCAGCAACATCACGGCGGGGGACACCACAAATCGGCTTCAGATAACGGGAAACATGTACATGTGATAGCACGAGCCTGAAAAGACGGACGTGTCTATGGTTTGAATTGTGGCAGGGTTTCGGTAGATCACAAACAGTCAGTTAACGAATCCAACTCAGTAACAGTCGGTAATCCGACAAAGCCATGTCCAGATGTATCCTGGGTTCATGGACGGGACAACTGTCTTCCTCTGGTTACTGGATCGGATTTATCGTCTTAGTGTTTAGTTTGCGGGAAAGCCTATTATGGCCAAATGGGAGAGAATCTTTAGTCCGCGTTTGCGTGTGGTGTACATCAGCAATGATGTGGTCGGACAATGGAGTGAGGACAACATAGGTTACTCAGTTCTGAACATGTTGTAATCCTTGTATAGATGGGTAGATCCCTGTGTCTTTTGTCATGATTTTCACTTCACCTCACGGGGCCTTGGGGTAGTCTAGTGGTTAAAGCGTTTGTTCCTCAGGCCGAAGACCCGATTTCTATTTTCCAGGTGGGTGTAATGTGTAAAACCATACTTGCTCGCTCAAGTACTCACCCACTCACACAACACATCACGATGCACGTATAAAGAAAGGACTGCAAGACAAAACACCTTTCCTGCTCTTTATACAGAAGTCGTAGAATGTTATTTTACCAAAATGCATAAATACCTCCTGTCGTTATTTATGATTCAGAACAACATGTATTCCATTTGATAAATTTGTATATTGTCAGTTTAACTTGCTGCCATTATCACAGCGGCGCCCCAGGCACCTAAAACGTGGTGTTCTTATTACTTTTCCAATTTGTATTATATTTGGTAAGTTACAATGCAAGCAGTTTAAATTTTGTTTAATTTCTTTCCAGATTCGTCGTCTTCATCAACATCAACTACATCATCTCCGTCCACATCATCATCATTAACAACACCAGGTACGACAACACCATACTGCACACACACATATGTGTATATAGATTTATGTAACTCTCTCTCTCTCTCTCTCTCTCTCTCTCTCTCTCTGTGTGTGTGTGTGTGTGTGTGTGTGTGTGTGTGTGTGTGTGTCATCCTCGATTACCTCTTGTTTTAATTTGTCCTAGCCAATTCTGTATTTCAAATGTACGACATATTCTGACTTCACCTCAAATACAATATTCTCCTGGATCTGAAATCTTTCAGCGTATATAACATTCACACATGGTATTGTGTAAATTATCAAAGATGATGCTATGAATGGTCGTCATGCTCCTCCCTCGGAAACAAATGTATCACTGCCTGCACGGAATGTGGGTAGAAGTGGTGAAAGTCTGGTTAGAAACGTCCTGTGCCGTGAACCACACACTGACACAAACAGCGCATACATAACATATTCCCTTTCAGTACTAGTTTCGAGAACAGTTCCGCTTTATCTTTGATTTATCACTATACTCTAACAAGGTGGTCATGTAAGTATATGACGTCATTCATCTATTATGTGACGTAATAACATTTACCAAGTAACGTCGTGTGTTTCCTATTAAGGAAATGTTCATGTTGCAAAAACACCGTATCTTTAGTTGCACGAACTCAATCAAAATGTGGATGAGGTGGGAGTGAGATTACAGCGGTAATGAGGAAATAGTAAGGCTTGAGACTTCCAACTTACGCTTGGTGGCATTACGTATGATGGCATTGTGACACTGTTGCTGGTAATCGGTACTAGGATTTCCCCCCAAAACAGTTGGATAATATTTATGGAATCCACTTAGTGACACAGAGGAGGCAGCTCCACCCTTCCGCCCCACAGTCCCTCAACCGCAGTGTGTGTCCTTCCGACCGCCCCATTCCGCGGTACTTATGCCCTGGATGAAACAAGTCTAGATTTGCTCATGATTAGACTACAAATTCTGAAGCTCCCATCTCAGTGAGGCTGCTTTTCAATTCAGATGGAATTATTTGTGTCTATGCGTACAAAGTCTCTGGGGTAAACATAAATAGTTTAAATGATAATTTCTAAATAGAATAGTGAAAAGAGCCCAACTGCCCTCTTGTTCGCTTATCTAGAGTTGCCTCTTTGAGGGATGGAATTACCATACATCCTTGGGCCCAGCATTCAGTACAGGCTACAGTATATCCACCTCTTCAACGTGCCCACCCCCTCAACATACACACACCACCCTTAAGTATGATTCACTTGTATATCACTGACCGTCTTCTATTTCCTGATGTTCGCGCCCATTGTGTATGTGTGAGTAAATCCACGTCTATCCAGTACGATCATGGCCCGCAGAGGTTAAAGAGCATGGAAGGGGTCGTCAATTAACGACAGTAATGGCATATGTGTCGGTTAGAGGGGGTGTAACGCGCGTATGTGTGAAACACCTCACTTCCTGCATGGGGAGTCAGATAGACAACGTGCTAACGATATTTCAAAGGTGAATCACGACGACTAATGGTACGGCGCGTTTGACCTTTGAAGACTGACCTTCATCTCTGCCAGACAATGTTGTGTCTCAGCACTGTAGACAATTACTGCGCGCGGAGCGGTAGTAATACATTTGAGATTTGATGTTGACGTGTAAAGGGCATATATCCTTTACTATGAACACGTGGCTCATGTATTAACGCGGCAAATTTGTAGTAGAGACTGCCTTTAAAGGGAAATAGACCTTGAAATATGCGTGGAAAAACATCACTACCATGTTTCGCCTGAAATGTCCTGTCAGTACAGTTAGAGCTATTTCAAATGAAAGGAAGATGTCTGTGTTTGTTATTTTTATTTACAATACCAGGTATCAGACAGTTTAGTATAACATAATCATTTCTTTCGTGTTATTGCAATGTAATCCTCGCTACTTTGTAAATAGAACAGATTTCAAGGTAAAATGTGTACATGAATAGATTTTTAATTTGCTTAGAGAGCACTGATGAAGAAATTGAGCATAAAATATTTTTAGAAGGGAGAGTGAGGTTTATCTGATTGTGACTAATGTTATGTCAATCAACTCTTCAAATATATTTCTTCATGTAGGAGTTCTGAAGATGTTGTTTTTGATTATTTATTTTTTCAGCACATATATCATACGATGGCAGTTTAACATTACAGCACGGATGGAAGGGTACGGAGAAAGAGTTAAACACAAACTTTTCAAGTGAGGTGAGCATATATCCGATGTAACAAGTGTAACATTTGTGTACTTAGTGTTCATTAATATCCATGTAATAATCGTGCTAGTTTTTGTTGCTCCGTCAGTTGTTGTGACGCAATATCTCCATACCAACAAACAGTTGTTCTCATAGTGCTATTGTTAAGTTTGCTGTTGATTCAAGTATGTGGCTGTCGGTGATTAATGGTGATCAAACGTGCCAGGGCCCGCTATCCAGAGACCCGTGATGATTCGGGTTAGAACTAGCCTTCGGTTTCACAAGCTTGTTGTAAAAGACGACTAACGGAATCTGGTGGTCAGGCTGACTTAGGTGATACATGTCACCGCATCCCTATTGATTGATGCTCATGATGTTAATCACTACATTGTCCGGTCCATCCTCGATTATTTACACAGCTGCATGTAAGTGTAATATCGCTGAATACGGCGTCAAACAACAAACAAAAAAGCGTAGGTTCGACTGTTTTTAGGCATGTCAGCACAATATACCTCGTTTGAATTTTTGGTTTTTGTTTGTATCCTCAGCCTATGATAGGGGTATGGCATTGTGCGTATGTTTTACTGATTTCCGTTCGCACAGGCAAGTACAATGTCGTCCACTAGTGTCCATGATAAACGTTCAGTATCAAATCCACGTTTTCGGATTCGCTCAAAGAACAAAATGTGGACTCAAACCCCTATGTGATAATTATATTGCTTGCTACAATATGAATCATGTTCAATTTGATGTTATTTCAGATGGATATCATAATAGAAGACACTCCTTTAGAGGAATCATACACAGGCTCTAATGTCCGGGGTTATAGGTAGGCTTAACTTGGATAATCTTAGTTGGTAAACTTACACACGTATATAACTAAGTGTAGTTGTCAGAAAATTTATGTATCAGAGGCGACTGACGGGATCGGGTGGTCAGACTTGCTGACTCGGTAAACACATGTCATCGTATCCTATTTGCCAAGACTGATGCTCATACTCAATTTTCATCACTGGATTCTCTGGTGCAGCCTCGATTGTTTGAAGACCGCCGCTATAAGACTGGATTATCAATGACCGCGGCTTAAGCCAACATACCCGTGAAGGTCCCGGGGTAGAATACCCCTTCAGCAACCCATGCTTGCCATAAAAGGCGTCTATGCTTGTCGTAAGAGGCGACTAACGGGATCGGGTGGTCAGGTTCGCTGACTTGGTTGACACATGTCATCGGTTCCCAATTGCGCAGATCGATGCTCATGTTGTTGATCACTAGATTGTCTGGTCCAGGCTCGATTATTTACAGACCGCGGCCATATAGCTGGAATATTGCTGAGTGCGACGCAAAACTAAACTCTCTCACTCTCTTAAACAAACAAACAATCTCCATGAATTCCGTTCCTGTCGAGCAAATGCTTCTTAGGGATTTCTGTTTAATAGTGTTGTTTCCTATTTCTAAATAGCATTACCTGTGAAGATCCGGGTTAGAATATTGGCCGGGTGGTCGGCTCTCAGACTTGGTTGACACATGTCATCCGTTCCCAATGACCGATTGTCATGCTGTTGATCACTGGATTATCTGATCCAGACTCGATTATTTACAGACCACAGCCATAAGGCTGGAATATTGCTGAATGAAGCGAAAAACTAAACTCACTCACTCACTGATTAGAACTTAAATGTGTGTACCAGATATGCCTCTCTCAGTTTGTATACTTGTATATGTATCACGGGTTTTCCTGAGGGGTCCCAAGAGTAGAACAACTGGTTGGAGAGCGGAGGATCGGTAGTTCGATTCCTGGCCTCGCATATATACATACAATACCAAGAGACCTTGAAACGTTACTTGTTGTGAAGGGGTAAAGAGAAGTCGACTCGGGTCGGAGGTCCATGTTGAAGGGGAACAAGGCATCTCAGTGTATAAACACTTTACAAGCACATACAGCTATATCTCATGTATAACGTATTGTTGATCGCATCATAAGTAAACCAAGTTAATGCACCTGCTTACTATTATCAATTGTATGATCTATTTGTAATGAAAGATAATAGCAACTGGCGAATATAGAATATTTATTTTGAGGATCTTACACGAGCGTCATATACATCGACACAGGACCTTTACAACAAATCTACCTCTAATTTGCAGTGAAGAAACTAGCAAGTTAGCATTCACTCTGTTTTTCACATCCGGGCTACTGGACTTCGAGGTGCCTACCCCTAGCCCGGGGGTGACCGACCGGCACGGGTACTTCATCGAGAACCAGCTCAGGGACTCCGTTGCCAGCAAGCACAGTTCCCTGGGAATAGATTCAAAAACTATAGAAATTATTGGTGAGAACCGCAAATGCTTAATCACATTTACCGTTTCTGTAATTTAAATTTTGTAAGAACGTATTTATGAGTGATATGAAGTTATTAGAGTTTGCACTTAAGTTATGATAGGTCAGGACGAGTAATATGCGCTTCTACATTCCGAAGTGTAAAGCCTTGCCCCCGCAATAAATTATCCAGAGTAATATATATAATTGCTTAATTTTTTTTTTCACATTATGCAGAACACATTCCAACTTCTTCATTATCATCCACGACAGGTAAGCCAGCGTTTATTAATTTTGATGCATTTCACATTGACAATGTCTAAAATTGAAGGAATTTCTGTATCTAAATTTCTCAGATGTACAGTGCTAACTTTAGTTCCAGAGAGAACAATGGCTGTTGTTGCCGCAAGAGTACAATGAGTACTATGGTTCGGAGAGTACAATCGTGCTTGTTGTTCTCAAGAGTACAATGATTGTTGTTGTTCTCTCTGATTCTATGGTCACTGTCGTCCCTAGATATATAATGGTTACTGCATTCATTATTGCCAATAACCCAGTATTACTACTGCCCCTGTGGTTTTAAGTCATAGATAAGCCTTGGCCGTGTGATTTTCAATACAATTTCAATGTATGTATTACCCTTTGGGAGCGTAAAGCAAAATATCTCATTCCAAGATGAAACGAATACCTCCAAGCTTCATTTCGATCATTTTGTTAGTCGGTATTTTATTGTTTCCATCAGCTTCATCAACATCAGATACGACATCCTCATCAATATCAGCATCAACATCAACATCATCATCATCATCATCAGCGGCACCGTCAACATCAACTCCATCCACAACAGCGTATCCATGTGAGTATACGTGTTCCCTAGGTGAAGGAGAGTGTGTCTGTGTGTATGTCTGTCTCTGTGTGCGTCTGTCTGTGTGTGTCTGTATGTGTTGTCACCGCTTGTCCAGGGGAAAGAACCGAGGAACTTTGTTCCTACCCCATAACAACAGTATGGTAGGAATGAGTGAAACTATATGGGACCAGTGTATATTGTATCCGAATTACATAAGACGATGTTCATAATGTTGATCATTGAAGTGTCTGGTCCAGATTCCATTATTTTGGGGGGGTTTTGGTTTTGTCTTTGTGCCTTTTTGTCATGCCTATTACGATGCCTATTAGTATTTCCGACTACAGGCATAGCCATTATTGACAGTGTATCTCTTCTTTCATGACATATAACGAGACCTTGTATTTCTCTGTAGCTTCAGCAGTTACAACACAAACGACGACAACATTAAAAAGTACTACTACTACTGTGCCGTTGCCGCCAAGTAAGTTTTATCCTTTTGTTGATTTATAAAATTATACTGATTTTACTAGGTACAAAATTGAAACAGTTAATTTTAAATCACGTTTGGCAGAAACGTTTAATAAAATCTGGAAAGTCATTTTCCAGTTCCTGGTTACACTTACTTCAACAAAGAGTACTGACAATTCATTTGTTATTGTTAAATCCGGACATTTGTTAATCCGGGCTGATGTCTGGCCGTCTGTCAGAAGCCATTTTTCCGTTTGAGGAATAAAACGTCATCTGCATCCTCTTCCAGCTCAGTGTTTCCCTCTTGCCTTCGAACTCTGCCGCAGTGTCGGTTACAACATCACGTACTTGCCAAACATGTGGGGGAGCAATACAGAAGACCAGGCTATCTCTCATTTCTACCAAATCGTCAACAACACCCTGCAATCTGAGTGCTCCCCTCTCACTCTGTTTTACTTCTGTGGACTTTTCTTCCCTGAGTGCAACATTTACCATCAATTCATCTACCCTTGTGTTGAAGTGTGTGAGGGTGAGTAGTCACGATATCACCGTTTTCTTACGTTACTGCACGTTATTACACATTACCACACGTTGTTAAACGTTATTACACGTCAGTACACGTTACTTCTCATTATTAAACGTGACGGCACGTCATTACTCGTTACTGCACGTTATTACACTTCACGTCACCACACGTTAGTACGGCGTGACTACACGTTGTTAAACGTTATTACCCGTTCATACACAACATTACACGTTACTGCACGTCATCACACCTTACTACACGTTATTACATGTCATCACACGTTACTACTGCACGTTACCATACGTTATTACACGTTAGCACCTCGTGTTACCAACGCGTTACTATAAGTTATCTCATTTTATAACACCTCATCTCAAATGGCAAAAGATTATCAAATGTCACAAGTCATCTGTCAGTTATGAGGGCCCTGTTGGTACAGATCACATGTTAGTTGTCAGTTATATTTGGTCAGTTGTAAACAGTCATTAGTTTCGACTTGTGAGTGTGAGTGAAAACAAAGCATTCTAAGGAAAGCTTTGGAAATACGAAATCGTCTGTGTGGGAATGGGAATTTTCAGTTTGTCTTCATGGAACCATGCAGGCAAACGGTTCTACTTTCGTTTCATAACATCAGTTACGCCCGACTACTTTGGTTTGTTTGTAGATGTAGCTATATATGTCATTTATTGCTAATTTTGGCGCGATTACATTAACGTGTTAAGTATGAACGTGTACTAAACAGGGTTAGTCTACCCCCATCTGGACCCTACGTAATGAATTCAATATCACCTATAGTGGTTGTATATCAATACTATCTATAGTCATCTGGTCACTCAATGTGTCATCTGTACAGGATATTCCATGATATCTGACATTTATATTGTCTTGTTAAAAAGGATCAGCAATCGGCGGAAATGCCTTATTTTACATGTGAAAAAAAGGACTAATATATTTTATTGTTTTTGGCATTACGCTTTTGCATAAGTATGTAAGACAGTTATATAGTTTACTGACGAATTTTATGTTACCCCCATCAAACCTAAACATTAAGTATTATGCTGTTATATAGGTATGTGTAAATTAACATTGTTTCGTTAAGTGACGTAGTTCACTTCATATTCATAACACCCGGGTTTCAAATACGTTGTTCGTTTGTTGGTATATTTATTTATTTATTTATTTATTTATTTATTTATTTATTTATTTATTTATTTATTTATTTATTTATTTATATGTAGAGCGAAAGGGGTAGCGTTAGTGATAAACGGGCTTTTCATACTTTTGAATATCTATTTACCCAACTAACTATTACACCTGATGACTCTTCTTTCAGCTGTCAACCGAAATTGCATCGAGGAAAACACCCTTCGCATTAACTGCAGCTTCTTCAACACCAGTAATCCATGTCTGTCACCACCGTCCTCGCTCACAACGACGGCAGCACCTGTCACCACCACTCGACCTGGTAAGCTGTAACCACTACAGTATCTCACAATGATTTATGGTCAGCCAAATGGACATGTGTTTCTCCCTCACGTGCTAAAAGAAGGAAAGAATTTGTTGATAGTTAGTAACACTTTGGTGATACCTGAAGTTGTTATTTTGATGTCGTTTTATTAGTGTTTTTTTTTGTAAATTAAGATAAAATGTATTCCTTTTCCATTGTTACATGTTGCATATACGTTATGCATTATTAATTACATACCACTGTTTCATGTGTCAACTTCAACACATTTGCTCGAAACTAAACAAAGACTGAGACCTTTGTACAAAGTTCATGCAACTTGCTGTACAGGACGTCAGAATTTAAACTTGCTGTATAGTTTGTAATAATGCTAGAAACATTGACCTACGAACTTAAGTAGCTAGTGTGGTTTCTTATACGTGAAAGGTCTTTGCTTCTTGCATACATACGAATTATCAAAATCAGCGTTAAAATTATTATTTTTACAACGAGCAAAGAGCAAGTCAACAAGGGTACATTTTTGAAAGTTAGTGATATGAGATCTCCGTATTCGAAAATAATCTTTGGTGAAACACTTGTTCCTATGTAAAACTCCATAAATCCTGTACATGTATGTGTTGAATGAATGTCTATTGGCATTAACAGGAATATATATGCACACTATGTAACGTGCTTGTTCATTTAGACAAGTTGGCCTAAATGACATTATTGCACCTTGTACTTCAGAAGGTAACTGAACGAGTATGTCACCTGTCCATTTGAAATATTAGTCCATCTTCTTCCAAGAAAGAAGATCAGATATTAGATATATGTTAATTAATAATTAGTATTGTCTTACACTGAAATGCATGCTTTGCAAAACACTACACGTTTGGTTTGGTGAATGCTACCTTACACCATGAGACAATCTGTATCAAGTTCGTAACGCTTTCCTTCATACTGAAACATTAAGTAAAACTGGAGTAAAAGTCATGAGAATGATAACCTAGATGGTCCATACACGTAAAACTGTAGGTGTTTTATACATGATTATAGAAATGTAGCTCAACATGTGAAACGCCCTTGTTAAAAAATTTCAAACACGCGTGTCATCTAGATTGGAATTTTAGGCGCGACGGGGCAGAAACCACACTGTATAGAATAGCTTGGACTCGAAAATACCTTATGTCCAATGAACCATGATCAATCTTTCCATATAAGACAGTGACTTCCGCAAACTGCATATATTACCCGAGGAAGGATCAAAGGTTACCGTTTGATGGCCGACGTGGTGCGCCTATTGTTCGCGGCCGGAAGACGAGCTCTCGCTGCAGACAGGAGTGTTTACTCTGCATCAATATAAATATGATATTAATAAGGACAAGGCCGACAACAACTATTTACCACCTGACCGAATTTATATACACTCTTGATGTTTGTAAATATTTGTGTCGTCTTGGTTTCTAAAGTAAACGTTTAACTTTCGAAGTGACTGGACTCTGCTCTGTTAATGGGGTATGATTAATGCCTCGATGCTGTATGAGGACCACTCCTGTCCTTGAACGTCATAAACTGCAGTTAAAGCTTTGTTAAAACAGCAACAGGATTTCTAAAATTACTGACAAACCCTAAGACGGAGGTATTTAACATCATCTGTAAGATCGTCATGTCATTCTCAACGACTCACCTTAGGATTTCAAGTAGCGCAATGGCCAACCTGCTGCCCTTTGTCCAGATAATGAACTTCATGAAGCTTGTACTAGGTGTTCATGATAACTCCATCACGACTTTTGCAGACTCTTGTACAGCTTTGACGTTGGACACTTGCAGAAATGTTGGCTACAACAGGATTTTTCTTCCAAATATCATGCTTCATAGTTCTATGGGGGATGCTGTGAACGGGTTCAACATGCTTCCGGAAACAATCGTGAGCTCCAATTGTTCCCACCTTGTGACTTTCTATCTCTGTGGATTATACTTCCCCGAGTGCAGCGAGGATGGAGAACCGTTATATCCTTGCAAGTCTGTATGTGAAGGTATGGGAGACAGAAATACATTGTGCTTTTATTGTATTATATCTATCATATAGAATGCTGATGTCTACAAACAAACTCTTTGTAACCTGCCATATGATTATATACCATGGTCTTTCTTCAAGAGAATATATTTTACTAGGAGTCCACTGAACTCTAAAATAATTGTGCAAGTCTAGATTATTTAGAAATAATCAAGCTTCTGGATTTCATTGATTTTCATGATCTTGTTGATATGTATTTTTCTAGGACTAAATGCTAAACAAATGAATTATTTCCGACGTTAAATACAGTTAGACGACGTACGGTTTGAAATATATACTTCGCGTTACAGTTTCGAAACTGCAGTCAATTTCAAAATTACTTCTGAATATCTTAAATACGAATAGTTTGAATTGACTAATAACATGTATCATTTATAAAGAGTTTTTTTATCCTCTCCTAAAATTCAATTATAATTTTATCAAAGGAAGAAAGGTGTTACATCTCGTGTGAGAATGTTTGTTAATGTCAGGTGTGATAGAGTGTTGAGGGAGGACGTCTGATGCTGCCCATCATTCAACAGCAGCAATATTTTAAAACTGGCATGATCAATATTTTCTCTGAGTTAAATAATAATACTTGAATGTGAAAGGAGAAAGACAAATATATCACACCCATTTAAAACCGTATGGCGACATTAACTTTTTGTGTGACAGTTTTAGACAGTATCCATGTGTAAGTAGGGTACTTTAACTGTATTTCTTATATCTTGTATAGTAAACGTAGTATTTCAATCATGGACAAGTGAGGGAGTTTGGTTTACCACCGTATTGAGCAGTTTTTCACTCATTCTAAACCGTTGTGCGTTCGGTAGTACGGACATATGTGCACCATGCTTGTGTAACCTACGGGTATATGTGTACCACGCTAGTATAAACTACGGGTATACGTGTACCACACCTGTGTAACCTACAGGTACATGTGTACCACACCTGTGTTACATACGGGTATATATGTGCCACACCAGTGTAACCGACGGGCACATGCGTACCGCGCTTGTGTGACCAACGGGTACATGTTTACCACCAGTGATCGAAATAACGGCCTGCCCGACAGCCCGTGGCCGGTAAATTTTGAGTCGGGCTGCCTGGAAATCCTCTCAATCAGCCTGATTGTCTGGCTGAAATTTCTAAGGTTGACCTACTTTCAGTTCGCTCTCAGGACGATCATTCCATTTTAATTGTCATGTCATATTTTGATTTAAGAAAGATGAATGAAAGCTACGAGTACATTCCTTAATTATACATGGTCAACTCTTCAGCCACTGAAGATAGCAATAGGACACAAAAATTAGCTGGCGTAGGAAGCTACGCTATGACCGGATATCTGTAGTCACATGGTTCAATAACAACAAATCAAAGAGAGGGTTACTTACTCGTTTGTACTTGTTTCAAAATGGCATCATTTTTGTAAGTTATTGCAAAAAGGTAAGTTAAACAGGTGGGCAGGCAACTTTCAAGATGGGCAGGCAATATGTATGGGCCACCAGCCCGGCTGTCAGGTTGAGTTGAAAAATTATTTCAATCACTGTTTACCACACCTGTGTTACATACGGGTGTATATGTACCATACCTGTGTGAATTACGGGTATATGTGTATCACACTTGTGTAACATATGGATATATGTGTACCACACTTGTGTAACCTGTGAGTACTACATGTGTACCACACCTGTGTACCCTGGGGGTACATGTATGTCACGCTTTTGTAACATACGGGTATATATGTACCACACCTGTGTACCCTGGGGGTACATGTTTACCGCACTTGTGTAACCTATGGGTGCACGTGTAACACGCTTGTGTAACCTACAGGTACATGTGCACTACGCTTGTGTAACCTACGGGTACATGTGTACCCTAGCTGTATAACTTGCGGGTACATGTGCACCACACTTGTTTAACCTACAGGAACATGTGCATCACATATGAAGAATATTGTTTGAATGTGTGGTATGAAGAATATATCTGTCATTTCCTGCACAATCATTTTTCTAACTTCTAAATATCTTCAATATATTTACGCACACACGCACGCGCGCGCATGCACTCACACTCACTCATACACACACTGACAGATGTGCACTGTATAGCTGTTTACTCTGCTTGCCTGTCTTGTTGGTAGAGCTTGCTGCAACTTGTGGGTCGTCCGTTACGATGTTTGGTTGTGACTTCCATGACAGATACGACAACTGCATCGCTGCACCAACAACAACACCAACACCAAGTACAACTACAACTATTACCACGACCACTACTGCCGCAACTACAACAACACCAGGTAAGAACGTCTTCATCTGGAACAAAGAAAATTAAAGATGGCTTACTCAGTGACACGGTGATACAGTTAATTACTCATTTTCCACCAGTATGAAACAGAATCATATATTAAATGTTTGGTATTGTTTCATTTATATAACCCTTCGAAATCAAGCACCTCCCGATATACAAAATGTCTGATGTACCAAAATGTCCGATGTCGGAGTATTAGTATTGAGAAACTAGATATGGCCCCTAATGTAACACAGCACGCCTCACACAACACGAGCGGAAGGTTATTGGCGTTAAGTTCGGCGTTCTCACATCGCTACTTCGCGACTAGTAAGAAGCATACAAATAAGCACAATTATTTCAAGCGTGATTTTGTTTTGTTTTTAGCAATATTCCAACAATATCATGGCGGGGAACTCGCATTAGCTTCACACATTGTACCCATGTGGGGATTCAAACCGGGTCTTCGGTGTGACGACCGGAATTTTTCACCTTTACGCTACCCCACCACCCCAGATTATTGCAAAAATATGAAAGCTTCTTATAGTTTGTATTAGTATTATTCTTACTATTATTTGACGCCTTATAGCTGGAATATTGCTGAGTGCAACACTCGTAATAATCGTGCTTATTTAGTGTGCGTGTTACTAGTCACTCACTAATTTTATTATTCGATTTTGTAATTATTTGTGGTGCATGAATGAACACCGGCTGACAGCCTACCTGTAGTTAATTACAGGCATGATATATACATATCTGGCTTGTTGATATACCATCTAAAAGTGGAAATATAACCATTTGTTTGAGGGTTTTTTGTTGTTGTTGTGTTTGTTTTGTTTCATTTTTAGTTTTTTTATTTTAGTTTTTTTTGTTTTTGTTTTGTTTCAGATAAATGCATCGTGTTTGAAGAAGAGTTGTGTAACAGGATCGGATTTAACAGGACGCTGCTGCCCAATGTATTCAGAATAGGGACAATAGATGTTGCCAAGGGGTATTTCGCCCAATTTCCGAAGAGTATAGTCCAAGCAGAGTGCTCCCCCTTGACAGAATTTTATGTCTGTGGTTTAATTTTTCCAAAATGTGGAGATGACGGCCAGATGCTGCAGCCGTGTAGAAATGTGTGTCAAGGTAACATAAATACGGTATAAATCAGCGAGAAGTACATTTAAAGATAAGAGTAGTCCTTTGCCAGCTAAGATCACATGTTAGCAGTATTCCAACGAATGTTTCACCCAGAAATAGGATGAACTTAGTGTTCCCTTCAGACGTGACACGCAAACAGTTTGACAGCTAATCTATAACAGCATCTTTCAGTCATGTGTGTTTCACCACTAGTGAAACATGTATATTGCTGAATTTACAAGTAAGCCTCGTTCTCGTCGAAACAGCGACTTCGTCGAGTCGTCCGTAAAACGAACAGCCTCGTTGTGGGATCTTTTGGGAGTCATGACGTTGCATCATCTAAAATGTTTATACTTCTCAAAAGAAGTTAAGAATCACTAGAGTATTTCGAATTAATACATCTAAACCTTGCCTTAATATGACACTAAACTTAATATGCAATATGTGGGCGATCCTTAACTTTATTGAGTAATATACATACGGTTTTCTGATAACTATAGGTATTTAAAGATAAACGTTTAGAAAAGCGCCTCCATGTTGGAGTATTTTAAACCAGTATTAATGGTCGGGTGGAAATGATACATCGCTGAAACATATATTATTCCAACATAATTCTTTTCCTGATAGCGATTCGGCGAGACTGTACTACGTCGGTGTCCATGTTCGACTGTGAAGGTCAGATGTTCAGCGACACTAACTGCCTCAAGCCTCCACCTGAACTACTTACAACAACAACCACATCGGCAACAACCACCTCGACAACCACAACAACAACGACAGTCCATCCTGGTAAAGAGACGATGTTTAGATAATGATATTGTATAGATAAGGTCTCGAACCCTGAAATCTCAATTCTATGATAGAATTATAATCAGTAGTCAACAGACTGTTTTGTTAGTTAAAAAGCGTTTCGTATCGGAAACTTATTTTCAAAATGACAGTGGACAACTTTTTCACTTCATGTTTGACAGCAGGCAAAAACGCTGCGGACATAGTGGGCATAGATTTGGTGAATGAGGGGCTTCCGTTAAAATCCGGGCACTCCGGCGGGAACCAGACTCTCCCCTTAGCATTCAAATCAATAGATAGCCTTGGAACAAACGTTCTCATGGCCTTTATAGATATCAACGTGATGATTATAACTTGTCACGACCTTCTTCGTTTATATTGGTTTATGTATGTTGTTTTTCAGCGGTTTGTACAAACATGGCACCGTTTACCAAATGTGCAGATTTGGGGTATAACACGACTATATTTCCAAATCTGTTTGGAGATAGAGCCATGGATACTGCAGTTGCAAACTTTGATTATTTTGCGGGACCAAGTCTTCAGAATAACTGTTCCTCCATCGGACTCGACTTCTTCTGTGCCTTGCTCTTCCCTAGATGCGAGGAAACACCCGGCTTCAAAGGGATGCAACCTTGCAAAGACTTCTGTGACGGTACGGCACCATATGCTTTAAGAAAGTGTCCTCGGTTTCCATTTGATAAATGACTCTTAATACACCCTTGAGTACTTTTGGGCTTAACAGTATTTCTAATAATATACTGAACAGCAAAAGAAACGCAATTTACATTTCTTTGGCTGTTCAGTATATATCTATGATGGTGTGCTTTAATCTTGATTTAACGCTTCGGTGATACGAACGGGTACAATCAGGGTTCGGAGCTATGCCGAGAGGATCCCTAACAGTTCTGTACGACACAATGTTGTTGGCAGAGATGTCTAACTTAGCCAGTAACAGTTTTTACCCTAATTACCCGTTTCATTCTTCCAGCTGTGGTTGAAAGCTGTGCGAGTTACCTGCCCTTTCCATTTGATTGTAACTTCCTTCCCACCGACCCGAAGAAGTGCATCGGAGCTCCCTACACCCCACCAACTCGGGGACCACGTAAGTGACCGGGCTCATGCTATAAACCCTTACTGTTTCGCAACTTATGTCTAGCATGGTGTTCTTTTGTGGACAGAGATACGGGTGTCTGTCTTTATAACCCTTACAGTTTCACAGCTTAAGTGTAACATGGGGTTCTTTAATGGACAGAGATACAAGACATGTTCGTGCCTGACTGGAGTCAGTAGGAACGCAGGGTTAGCATAGTGGTTAATGTGCGCTCGTTACTCCGAAGCCCCGGGTTCGATTCTCCACATGTGTACAAGTTTTAAGCCCATCTAAGGTGTCTCCGCGGTGATGTTGCTTGAAGATGGTTTAAAGGCCGATTCACTGACTCACTCCGGTTTGTCAAGACGTATCATTTGTTCGCGGACATTCCGGTCGGAATAACGTTGGTTGCCCTGGTAACGATATCATGAGGATATTGTGTTAGGGTGTGACCTGCCTGATTGATGATCACAGCGACATAACAGTGTGGATCGTTGCTCCTGTTATCAACCTTTCTCTTTTTCCGGAAGGACAGGAATAACATTTCAGGGCACCATGATGAAGGTGGATGATGAAGATGAATGCTGCTGCTGCTGCTGCTGCTGATGATGATGATGATGATGATGATGATGATGATGATGATGATGATGATGATGATGGTTTAGTACATGGGACATCATATGTAATACGATGCTGTGTGAATTCCCCTATATTGTATTTGACCCCGCTATAACCTATGTTGGATTCTAATATCTAAACCGTTATGTGTTACAGCTATTTGTGTGAACCAGACGTTTGGTTATTGTCGAGAGGAAGGGTTCACCAACACCCGCCTCCCCAACTGGTTCTCAGAGACAGCCTCGGGGTCTGTGGTTGCTTTCAACCAATATGGCAAGTCCACTATAGAGTCCGGCTGTTCCTACATGGCCAAGTTTTTCTACTGTGGAATATTTTTCCCTCAGTGTGAAGAGGACGGAAATGTCACCTTACCTTGCAGAAGCGTGTGTGACGGTAAGATGCAGTTACTGAGGGGAGGGGCAAGAGTTTTTAAATAACAAACATACTACAAAGAACGCATCGTCATCTTACCTATGTCCTTTGCATCAGTAACAGGCTCGTGTCTTGTGCGTCCGTTTTACCTGTTTCAGATGGATCAGCATCTTATCTTTTTCTTAAGCGTCACCATGTCACATGTGTCTCATGTGTCAACATGTCACCTGTGCATCATGCGTCACCATGTCGCCAGTGTCTCATGCGTAAACATGTCACCTGTGTTTCATGCGTCAACATGTCACCTGTGCATCATGCGTCACCATGTCGCCAGTGTCTCATGCGTAAACATGTCACCTGTGTTTCATGCGTCAACATGTCACTTGTGCATCATGCGTCACCATGTCGCCAGTGTCTCATGCGTAAACATGTCGCCTGGGTCTCATGCGTCAACATGTCACCTGTGCATCATGCGTCACCATGTCGAAAGTGTCTCATGCGTAAACATGTCACCTGTGTTTCATGCGTCAACATGTCACCTGTGCATCATGCGTCACCATGTCGCCAGTGTCTCATGCGTAAACATGTCGCCTGGGTCTCATGCGTCAACATGTCACCTGTGCATCATGCGTCACCATGTCGCCAGTGTCTCATGCGTAAACATGTCACCTGTGTTTCATGCGTCAACATGTCACCTGTGCATCATGCGTCACCATGTCGCCAGTGTCTCATGCGTAAACATGTCGCCTGGGTCTCATGCGTCAACATGTCACCTGGGTCTCATGCGTTTTTAGTGCCACCATTTCACCTCTGTCTTACTGTCTCTTGTCTCCACGCTTCATGAGTGTTATATGTCTGGTCACCTGTGTCTTTTGCGTCATCCTGTGTCACCTTACGATGTGGGAAATTCAAGAATATGGGGTTGGGTTCTTTCAGTTCTGATCCTTATTGAATATTCAGACGTTACCCATGGTGTCGATTTCCACACCTCACTTGTCACATTTTTTCAAAGAATGTTTGTGTGTTTTATTTGATGGTAATTATCAATCAATGTTTCAGAAATGACAGCTAAGTGTGGCTCGGTGTGGAGTTTCCCTATGGACTGTCGAGTGTTTCCCAATGACACAGAAAAGTGTCTTCACCCCCCGGCGCCACCCACTACAACCACAGCTGTGGCCCCCTCCACAACTCAGCCCTTGGGTAGGTACTCCACATATATTGGCACCAGTATAGTCCACTAATATAGAAAATGTAAATGTGTTGATGAGGACAATGGGTATCAAATCCATGGACAACGATTGTTGAAGATTGTGGGTGTATCAGCAATTAATTTTCTGACTCACGTGATTTCACGTTTGGGGTTGATGATGACAGTGGCTGCTCGAGCCTGGTCTTTCAATAGGTCGATGGTTTTACACATTTGGACATGTAAAGGCAATGGAAGTGCACTTTCTTCAGAAAGCGACTGCTTTGCGCAACTGTATGGAAGCCTGAATGTTTCTGATGACTTACCCCATATTCACAGCTGGATGTCGACGGATGACAGTCGATCTGTGCAAGGTGTTCGGCTACAACGTCACCTACCTCCCCGACGGCTGGGCCTACACGTCCCTGGAGGAAGCCTTCAAGGCGTACGAGACGTACGGGGAAAGAGGCGTGGCTCTCGGGTGTTCACAGAAGGCCATGTTTTACTTCTGCTCCGTCTTGTTTCCACCGTGTGTTAACGGCAAGAAGCAGAAGCCATGTAGGGACGTATGTCAAGGTAAGACTGCTGGTCTGCGAGCGTAACAAACCTACATTCAAACTCTGACATGGACGAATTACCACACTGTCTTTGCAATCCAGGTTTCCAAGTGATCCAATTCTAAGTCATGTTCCATTAGCGTGCCATGATCCAATAATCATATGTTCTAGTTGATGTGGTGTTTCTGCAGCCTATGTCTCGTGGGGCATCCATGTCTCATTAAGCTGACACCGTGTAATGAAACTCTGAAAGAGACGTCGTACTCGCTACAATCCCACGAAATTCATCCGAGTCTTTATTGTAGACATCAACGACAACTGCCTGTGGACGAAGGACTTGTTCCGGCAAGATTGTGACATCCTGTCTGATCCTAACGAAAGCACCTGCATCAGACCTGAGCCAAAAACACGTATGTATTAAGTCTTTCAAGGGCATTTAGAAGTGGAAAGCATAAGCAAAGCCAGATTTATGGACATCCACTTCTTTATTGTGGATAACACAACGTTTCGGAGCGTTTGCTTGCTCCTTCATCAGGCTTATATATACCTCCCTTGGTGCTCCCTACTATTCACTTGGTGATTGAGCTAGGATACGCTCCGAAACGTTGTGTTATCCACAATAAAGGAGTTGTCATCCTTAAATCCTACTTTTCTAACACGTGCGTAATGCATCCTCTGACCTGAACCAACCACAAGTGATGTAGTCCCGTTGTTTTATGATGTCTTCATCTTGTTGAATAGCATCTCGGGAACATTCTCCTGCCCCACTGTTTTCCACAGACACGACCTCCGATAGTAATTTTGTCCCAGCGATATTATGTACAATATAGAATACCCACAGTGAGAGCGAGTGAGTGAGTGAGTGAGTGAGTGAGTGAGTGAGTATGGTTTTCCGAAGCTTGTAAAAATATTCCAGCAATATCACGGTTGGGGATGCCAGAAACTGGCTTCATGCATTATACCCATGTGGGGAATCGAACCCGGGTCTTCAGTATAACGAACAAACTACCTAACCACTAGACTAGCCCACCGCTCTTTACGTTAGCACGTAAGGGAATATTCATAATAATGTAAAATCAAATCTGAAATCCAGAGACTTCCTCGACAGTGTAGTTGGGTGTGTATTACTATAGTCTTTGCATGCTCTTCTCCATGGAGAGTATACTACGTGTGTAGATGAGACACAGGTATGCTGTAGTTCCACAATACATTCCACTGCTTAGTGGCCTATTACCTGGCCCTGAATATTCCCTCTCTGTTTCACAGCATGTAGGTCGGACGAATTCTCATGTTTTGGCACGAATAAATGTGTCCCGAAGTACTCCGTCTGCAACAGAAACAATGACTGTGGGGATTGGTCGGATGAGAAGAATTGTCCGGGTAGGTGTTGAGTCTTGTATTTCTACTCCTTTCAACACAATCTTGTTTTCAACGAATCACTCAAAGTATGGCAAATCGCAGTCTTTTTCAAAGAACCTAAGGTAGTTGCTGAGATTTGTGTGTCTGTAACTACATTCGGTTACCAGTCTGTCGACATTTTCGCTAAAATACTCCAATGCAAAGGTATGACAGGCAATATTTCTGAATGCAAAACCAGTCGTTTTTGAACTTTTTTGTGAACACAAATGTAATTCCGAAAGTTATTATTCCCACGTTCGGGTGACACGTTCCTATATTAGTTCTATTTAGTTTTGATTGATCCATCGTTTAAATGGTGTTCGATAAAAGTGTTTGGATTCGACTCAACGGTGGGTTGGCGTGGCGATTGCTTCACTGTAGATTCTATTCATGCTTTGCAGCCTGCAATGAGTTCCAGTACAGGTGCGAGATGGGATTCTGCATCAAGTCCTATCAGAGATGTAATGGCGTAGTGGACTGTCCAGACCGGAGTGACGAGATCAATTGTAGTGAGTGAACAAACCATGAGAGATGTATATGGAGGTTCACCTCGCAGTACAACATATAGGATGTTGGTATATGAGACACATCCAAATATTTTACACTTGAGTCCATTAAGTCAATCTAATCTACTAAACATTCCGTCATGTAAGTGGTTATTATGACTAATTGTATTCAGAGGCTGAGCACCTTGTGCCTGGATACAAAACTTCTCCAAACATAACGCAACGCCTGTTTAAAGTCTACTTAATATATAGCACTTATTTATGCTGTAGTATTTGTTACACCGGACTTTCTTGGGTCATGTCTATTTGCTACACCGAACCCATTTTTGGCACTTATACGCACACGCCTAAAAGTCTGCAAAATGTGGCGTTCAACTTTATTTGCTCATCATGTACTATGTCCTGCCAAACAGATAAATGTGCGCCAATAGTGCAGAATGTACGCCAACAACTGGGTCAACTGTTTGTCCAAACCCCACACATGTTCATTACAGCATGTGTTGGTGTACAAACGGCTGACCTGTGTGGGCCTACTGAACATATTATGTCTTGTCTTTGTTCATTCCGATACAGGTTGATGGAGTGATAATACTGATGTTCATTTGGTAGATATACAGTGTGACTGTGTTCTACTTTGCAGCGTGTAGTAACGGACAATATCCCTGCACTGATGGGACCTGTATAATGTCGGAGTGGGTCTGTGATGGCGAGAACGACTGCAGCAACGGAAAGGATGAAGCAGACTGTGGTATGTCACGATGACCTCATACACGAACTAATGGTCAAACGGTGTGAAGTAGGACCGCGTCAACAGAACATAATTGTCATGACTGAACGAATTTACCATTGGGGCGTCATCAGCTAAGACAGGACAAGATGCGAAAATGATTTTCAGGCAAAGAATCTGAAACGATCATAGGCTGTCTTCTTAACTACCAATCCTACTAACGCCTGTCAACTAACAAAGGCGATTTATTTGCTCTACAACATTTAGGTCATTGTCAATGCAACCTGACTGAAATATGTCAAGTGGTATGTGCATTTTCTCTCATTTGCAGGTGCGTGCAGAAGGTCGGAGTTTGCCTGTCGGAGTGGCGAGTGTCTGCCGCTAGACCAACACTGTGACGGCACTCCTCAGTGTGTGGACCACTCCGACGAGAGCCAATGTAGTAAGTTGGACTAATGCTTATATGTTTATATTGCTTGTATTACACCACTGGCACTTAAGTCTGGGTATAAACTGATGGAGCAACCTTTGTTTTTGTAACGCGTACAATAAGTCGCCGTTACGCAGAATGCTGGTATTTGTGGTTTCCGGCTAAAACACAAGAGTTTATGACCTGTGTCATAAGGACATATACCATGTATATTACTGTTTAAACATTGGTAACGTCTTAATCCTTTCCTAGGACGTAGGTATTTTATGACACACACTTAGGTTTGACTGTACGTTATGAGAGCTGAGTCAGAAGTTTAAATATACGTCCTCATTTACGGATATATTTTCTATTTCAGTCTTTGCTCCTGAAGAAAAGCGTCCCTTCAGTCTGAGATTCGTCCTCATTTACGGATGTATTTTCTATTTCAGTCTTTGCTCCTGAAGAAAAGCGTCCCTTCAGTCTGAGATTCGTCCTCATTTACGGATGTATTTTCTATTTCAGTCTTTGCTCCTGAAGAAAAGCGTCCCTTCAGTCTGAGATTCGTCCTCATTTACGGATGTATTTTCTATTTCAGTCTTTGCTCCTGAAGAAAAGCGTCCCTTCAGTCTGAGATTCGAGCAGGAAGGTCTAATTCCAGTGTGTGCCTCGAACTTTAACGCAAGTCTGGCAGACCTTGCGTGCAGGAAGCTCGGACACACGTGAGTAGACAGCCCGTCACATTAGTATGTTCACCCCGAATTAGCGGCATCCAATAACTCCATACTGCACAAAACTGTGTCTTAGGGGCATCAGAATCAGCTAGAAAGGAGTAGCTCATTATGTATGCTGGAGATGAGACCACAATAAACCATCTTTCTGTCTGTCTCCTGTCTATCCGACCTCAATGTGACAATCATTGATGAGTGGAACTGCTGTTCAACTCTGCTTGAAACTTCCAGCTGTTTTCACTTCAGTTTGCTTTGTGGAGTTGTAGCTTTGAGATTAAGTAGCGTATGGCGATGGGTAAAACGTTTCTCCTGGTAGTAATACCAACGAAGAGAGTGGTGTGGAATCTTGAATTGTATGACATAGTTGTAGTACCTTTATCAAATATATATACCCTTTGCAGGGGTCATCAAGAATGGCGGACGGTCAGGCATGTTGTATTTGCCTATGCAGTCATTGACGGTGTGGGGCCAGAGACCACGGTCATCGGTCGTGCCACAATCAGGTACAGAACTAACTCCATCCTCAACAACACTGACATCGTCTACAACAACACTTACAGCAACACTTATACTATCTCCAACAATAGCGTCTTTATGTCTTATTCTGTTTTGATCCTTCAGACAAAGTGACTTTATGCAAAGGACGATGGTTAAATATTTAATTGTTGGTGTCTATCACTCAAAAAAGCCGTTTCTTCTTTAGAGAGGTAAGGCCGAAGTCATATTTTGATACACTGTGTATTTATATCGTACATGAGCGATTTGTTTATTTTTTATGTCTATATCAGCATATGTATCATCCATCCATTATTCTTTTCACAGAGGCAGCTGCCCTGGTTCGTCCGCTGTAGTTTTAAAATGTCACCCTAAAGGTATAATACTCACAGCATAACTCTTTAAAAGGAGCTATAATAAAGGATTATATGTATTCACTATGAATTGGGTGGTGTAGGGTAGCCTCGTGATTTTAAGTCCTGCTTCCAAGATGGTTAAAGTTTGTTGCTGGTCCCCAGCCTTTTCTTGAATGTGGCTATAAGCAATAACCTGTATGCCAAACTGAATATTGTTATTTAAACTGTTAATCTGGTGACTGTTTGTAGAGTGTGGACATCCCAAACCCCACCGTGTCTCCTACATCGTCAACGGCAACAACGCCATCGACGGAGAGTGGCCCTGGCAGGCCTCCATACAAAGGAAGGGAAAGCACTTCTGCGGCGGCGCCCTCGTCAGTCCCAACTTCATCGTTACGGCAGCTCACTGTGTAGAGTACGTACTCATGGGAAGACACGAAAGAACATAATAAAGCTTGATATTATTCGTCAGAATTATTTCAATGTCTTACAGTTTTGAACCGGTCCAATCTGCAAATATATAAGGAATGTATTTTGGCTTTAAAGTTGTCCTGACCAATGGCATCTATTGCAGGGCGTACACAAGTGACCACAGGAACATTGAGGTGGTTCTTGGAGCGTCCAACGTCAGTGCTAAGGAACCGCAGCAACAACGCTACAAAGTCAAGAGTCTGACCATCCACAACCACATCTACCACCAGAAGAACGACATCGCCCTTGTCCAGATCGACGGCACTGTCAACTATACTGACTACATCCGGCCTATATGTCTTCCCGGCAAGGACGACGTGTTCACCAAGACTACCAAGTGTTACGCAGCCGGATGGGGAATGACCAAAGCAGACGGTAAGGGTCCCATTTACTTACATGCGCACGTTCGGGCGTGTAAACGTTTGGCATACCTAACGTTTTAGCGTACGCATGAAACGAAAGGAGTGTTATGGTGGTGGTGGAGCGAAGTAGTGTGTACACGGGATGCGTCACAAATGAAATAGTCGATGGCGCTCTGCTGTTTTCCGGCATGTATCACTGGTTCATTTTGGCGAAAGTTTGGAATATTCAGAATTGCCATGGTGTTGAAACTTGTTACAGTGGGAGTACATCTGATGTTGCAGGTCCTGCCTCCCAGTGGTTAAAGGATGCCAAGATGCGGCTGTGGAACACGGCCAAGTGTAACGGGTCCTACGCCTGGAACGGCGCCATCAGCGAGACCCATCTCTGTGCCGGCTACTACTCCGGCCTCATCTCCATCTGCGTGGTCAGTATTTGTTCTTGCACACCAAAAACATCTACACATATTCATGAATGAAAGGAACAAATTCTATACATGTAACCCTGTTGTGTAAATTATTTTGAATATTCAGGGCCTCTATTCTCGATATTATCACAACCCTATAGGATGCCCTAACTTCTGCAGTTCGGATCTGTCTTCGCTAGGACACTTTCATGAATAGGCACCCAGATCAATGATGGTTTACCCACATGCGCAAAAGTATATTCACTTACTTGTAAACATGACCTGTTTCCAGGGTGACAGTGGCGGTCCTTTGATGTGCCAGACTAATGACAACAACTGGAAGTTGGTGGGTGTGGCCAGCTACGTGGCCAGAGGTTGCAACGTCCCCGCTCGCCCATCTGTCTTCAGTGACGTGAACGTTTTCAAAGAGTGGATTGAAGACAAAATAGGTATACCACACAGTAGGCTACTCGGCTATGACGTGTGTTGTATCTTTTAAAAACGTTGTAACTATTTGTGATGGAATAAAACTAGACGTTAATTCTTAATTATTTGAAGAAAAGATGTGACCAAGTAACTGTTCTTGCAGGAGCCCGTTATAACTGTCGGCATGTCTTATTCAGTTTATGATGACTTGGCTGACACGGAGTCATGTTGATAGCATTATGTTTTATGGATTGTTTAGTCCCTCTAGGTTTCTTTAGAGCTCAATGTATGCGTGTGTCTTTTCATATTTCCAGAATTGTTTCCCGTGTAACGTGCTTAGAACATTGTCTTGGTGATGTTTCAGAGTGCAAGTTCCGCTGCAAGAATGGCAACTGTATATTTGACCGGGAGAAATTGTGTGACCGGAAGAACGACTGTGGAGACAACTCGGACGAGATCGAACTCTGTAGTATGTTCAGTTTTTAGTTTACAAGAGTCATTTAATATAATACTGGCCGAGGCATACGCTGCGACCATCCAAAGGGCATGTTTTAACTATACTACCCATCAAAGGTTTGGACTCACTGTGTGTCTCTGTGTCTGTGTGTGTGTGTGTGTGTGCGTGCGCGCGCGCGCGCAAAATCTAGTTTAGAACAATTGACTGAAGTAAGTGACTACAGTTAATCTAACGATGGGTAATATATATTTCTCAAATACAACTTGCTGAGATTTCGCAAATACAGAGATATTATGTGGTCTGTATAAAGTGTGCACTGTCCCCTTTCAGACACATCTGTCAACTGCACGTTTGATGACAAGTTCCTGTGCGGTTACAACGGCAGCTGGCATCTGCGCACTCAGAGTGACTACGACAACCGTTACCCTCTGTACGACCACACCCACGGCGCCTATCCAGGTACGTGTTGACTATTCCACGGTTACATGACCTCTTTTATAGAGTTAGCAGCTCTCTCCGAACACTGTAGAATAAATTCAGCTCGATCCATCTTTATTCAGAAAACACTAAGAATCGTTATGTGCTGATGTTTGTGATGCGAAGTGTCATACTTGTTTAATTTTGTGGCATCCATCACCTTTGTCACAGATAAATTAGTGATTCAGCAATTGTCACATCCTTTTGTTCTTCAAGGTATGTTTATGATCGCCAAGTCTCGCGGGAAGGCCCTTGCGTCCCCTCGTTTCACCATCAACACCACCCACTGTGCCAGCTTCTACTACCACATGCGGGGACCAGTAACTGGCGGACTTCAGGTGTGGACTCACAGACTACCGGAACAGGGCCAGAATGACTGGTTACCTGTCTTCCGTAGAAACCAGTACATGGGCGAAGACAACTGGGTGCGGGGGGAGTTCACAATCACCCCTGAATCCTATGAGATTGTCTTCTTCTCGGATGAGCAGGGTAGGATCGCTGTCGATGATTTCATGCTGGCGCCAGGAGCCTGTGCCAACAGTGGTAGGTTTTTTACTGATGAGTACATTGTTTGAACTGCGGCGTCTAGTATTGTAGTATTATATCTTCTTATGTGTCCACGTCAATCTGTTGAATATATGAATATCACAAAACTTAACGCGTGACTCTTGTTAGCAAATGCATTCAGAAAGACAACACAGGTCCATATTCAAATGTATTTTGTGGTGACCTTAAAAATATTGTTGCTTAGTGCTAATCTCAAAACTAGGGTATAAGTCAGCGTTTGTTCATCTGCAGGTTGCCCTGACGACATGGTGGCGTGTACTTCCGGTCTCACTCTGCAGTGTATCAAGAAGAGCATGCAGTGCAACATGGTGGCTGACTGTGAGAAGGGAGAGGATGAGTCGAGTTGTACGGCGCCATCTTTGTCATGTGACTTTGAGAGCGGCCTGGAGTGTGGACTGAGACAGGCGACGGATGATGACACACATGCCGAATGGAGGATGATGAATGCCTCAAGCTCGGATAGAAAGGTCACTGACAATACCTTCCGAAACGAATCAGGTAATCCGGTCTGTGAGTGAAACCCAATAATCTTTCCCATAATCATGTCGGCCTTCAACTGTCCGGTTAGACATTCTCTCCATAAGACGGAGACAGTTGTTCTATTCGTAAGTGTGGTAAGATATAGCCCTATATATTTACAGATTGTAATTGTGTCTTCAGGTGTGATGCTCCTCCTAGACACGAACTATCTTCTGGAGGACAAGGAAGTGAAGATGCACCAGAATCTCATTCTCAACCAGCCCAACAGCTGTCTCAAGTTCAGTTACTACAGTAACTCACCAGGTTCCATGCAGGTAATGCAACACCTTCAACACAGACTAGTATCCCTATGTACGTTAGTAATCACCTTTTCGTAGTTTGACACTGGGTAATATAGATCACTTAATGACCTATAGGACGTACGGTTTGTTTGGTTGTTCCTGGCGGTGTAAATAATTGAGTCTGGTCCACACAATCCAGTTATGAATAGCACACACATTCTAGCTGACAGTTTAGCTGATCTAAACAGAGGAATATGTAGATAATATTGACTTCTCTCTCTCCACACAGATTACGTACACAAGGAACGGTTCCGGTGTTGCCAATCTCCTATGGAGCATCAAGAACAGGCGAACCCTTGGCTGGGCGAAGACGCAGGTGGACATCCCCGTATCCGGCAGCATTAAGCTGGAATACACCGTCATCGGTGGCGTATACGACCTCACCTACAAACCCTTCATTGCAATAGATGACATTCACATAACTGAAGGAAGCTGTGGTCTGTTTGGTGAGTGCCTGAGGTTCCAGCAAGGCCTTAACAGCAAAATGATATGCGTTTAAGGGACTGTTCATACTCTAATGCTAGGGGAGGTGATGATACGTTTATGGAGTAGCATAGTAAGTGACACCCACCCACCACCACCCTCTGCATGTAATGTACAAAATCAATTTCCCCCACCCGACCCCACCCGACCCCACATTTTTCAGCATAACTCTTTAATATTTAATGTAAAATATTGCTGACACCTCCCACTCCCCGCTACCTCGACAAAACAAAATGGGTGATCCACCACCGACTCACCTTAAAATCATCATCACTCCTAATTCTCCCTCCCTAAATTCTGAAGTTGTCCTTATTGAAACTTTCTTTTATTATCATATAAGATGTTGACACCGTTTTGAGTCCACAAGATGCGTAAATATATTATTTGTTCAACAAGTTTGGTTACTTCGAGAATGCACCTTTTGATAAAATAAGTTGCGTTTGAATTTACAAAAAGATTATGAACTGTTTCCTCCCATACCAGAAGATAAACGTCAGACATGTTTTCTTTGTCAGTACAATTACGTGTATGGGTTTGTTGTGTTGACCAGACTGTGAGCCAGACCTGATGCCATGTACGTCTGAGAACTATTGTCTACCAATGACCAGTTTCTGCGACCGTCGTGTTGACTGTAATGACGCGAGTGACGAAGCCGGATGTAGTGAGTTGTCTCCCTTCATTTAGTGTATTTGCTCGCCCTTAGTAAAGTTTATGGATTTGTACAAATATGTTTTTAAGTAATTGTTTGGAGAGTGTGTGACGTCAGCAGATATCTCCTGAAATTTACCGATGGAATATATCGCGTGTAATGTCTCAGACACCTTCAACAGATGCGGTGAAATCGCAACTGAGTTGTCTTTCTCGCTGTGAAATATATTAGTATAAAAAGTAGGCGATCTGAAAGTAAGTCACGATTATCTGGAAGCGGTATCATTTGGAAATTGGTATTTGAGGTTTTTTTTGCTTATCATGTGCTATGTAAGGCTACATAATGCGCATCTGTGAAAATCTGGCCCTCAGGAATCTAACGCTTGTCGGAGTGGCGATTAATGTCGGAAAGGCGCTGGCATGCATGATGCATAAGATTTTGTCCCAGCTGCATCGATCGATGGTCGTGATGTCGACCAGTCCACTGTCCGAAAAGCTGGAATATTATGTATTTTAGCGGCGTTTAGAAGTTGTCAAATGTGACGTGACGTGTCAAAGAATTAAAAGATTTATCCATAAAAGATCTTGGTCAGCTGGAATATTGCTGAGTGCTGCGTAAAACAGACTTACTTACTAAGCCACAGTTACATTGTGAAAACTCTTTCGCCTTTCCCAGCATGCACTCCGGAAGAGTTCAAGTGTCCTGACGGTCCATGCATACCGATGGAGAAGACCTGTGACCGGCACAAGGACTGTTTAGACGACACAGATGAGGCAGAAATATGTGGTAAGTCAATGAACGCTGGTGTGAAACCCCTTTGTGTTATCCAGTTATATACATCGTGTTTTCTTACACGTTTTTCAGGTCAGCTGTAAGCAAGTGTAACAAGCATGTGTCATGTGTGGCAAGCCTTTTAAAGACAGTAAGGGAATACGTCCAGAACGGACAAAGTGTATCATGGTTACTCATTTATGTTAACCCTTTTGTTTCAGCGCATCTTGTGTCTGTCAGCTGTGATTTTGAAAACCACTTTCTCTGCGGTTACACATTTAACGATACAGCATATAAGTGGGCGCAACATGCAGGGGAGACAATCACGCCTAGCACTGGACCAAAGTCGGACCATACTTACGGAAATAAAACAGGTAATTTCATTTTTGGACGCCTAGTGGTTAGTGCGTTGATTGGTGTCCGATTCCCAACATTGGTGCTGTAAGGCCTATTTATGGGTTCCGCAGTCGTGACGTTACTAGAGTATCGCTAAAGGTGGTCAGTAGTTGTCACTCACCAGCTGTATTAGAAATGACCCCGTAGACATACCTCGATGTAGATGGTCTAATAAGCAGTGTCCATTGTGAACATGGTTCGGTCGGGAAAGAAAACTTAATAAAGACAAACTTAAGTTATCCGAATAATGTACTTTTTTTCTCATGTATCGTAACTCTTATTACAAGGTCTCGCGTTGTTTGGGCTTGGTGGGGTTACACACAAAATAAAAATGTTGTCCTTGCATCGACCACTGGATTGTCAAGTCCAGACTTGTCTCGGTTGTTCTTCGGCTGGCTTTGGCTTTCAGACTCACCTCAACACGAATACACTCTTCCACGTGACTTTGAAACACAACAATCATGAATGGTATCATTCAATTAAATTCACAGCGAGATAACTGGGTATCATATACATTTAGCTGTTCTGGTGACTTGATGTAAATAAGAAAAACGCATCGCGGAATTTGAAGCCAGTTCAACAAGTCATTTCTTTTATCCTCAACCTGAACATTTGGTTCTGGTTTATACAGGTCATTACATCTACGCTGACGGCACCGATGGGGTCACGAATGCAATAACAACACTGGAGTCGCCCTCATTCGCCTCCACCGGCAACGGCGTTGTCTTCTACTACCAGATCTATAGCGCGTTCCAACAGTACCCTCAGTTCCAGAAGATGCACCTTGGAAACCTGACGGTGAAGGTTCGGGACAATACTGATGGTGCCGTCACGGTTGTGTTCCAAGACAAAGCCGACGGCAATCAAAGATGGAAACATCACTGTGTGGACCTACCTGTGTCACAGAACCTCACGCTGGTGTTCATAGCTCAGAGAGGCAATAGGACGCAAGCCGATGTGGCGCTGGATGATGTGAAACTTTTAAGCAGCAGCTGCATAGAAGGTACGTTTAGAGAAGCTGTTGCTGATCAGTTCCCGTTGAGACGCATTATAATCACTGTTGGACGTTTTCTCAAACCATAGTCTTTGTCACTGTTTTTCGAAAGACGAATTCTCTCAGTAATGTTCATCATCTACAGATGTTCTACTAGTTCTTGTAGTCCATATGAAGCGTTGTCACTGTCCAAAATGCGTGGGTAAAGGGATACATTTGTTATGTAAGGTGTTTCAGTTGCCTGTTTCTTCACTGACTAAACTGCCAATGTAAGGTAACCTGTTCGTTTTTCTCAAAATCAACAGTGACCAACATGAGAGGCATGGTACTTACACCCACGTACAATTTATGTCACAATCGCTGAATGTTACAGATATCTTAAGATAATCCAGAAATTCACTGATTGTTTTGAATTTCAGAAATCCGCAATCCTCATTCCACAACCGCGACGACTGCCGCACCGGCAAACGGTAAGTCGTAAAATGGTTTATTATCACAGTCACATTGGATTGTTTAGAAGCATGATCGACTCTCTCTTTCTTTCTACATGTAGATTTTAGTTGCGTTAAGAGGGGCATCAGCCTTACACCTTTAAACTTTCAAAGAAACATCTGTGCCTTGTGCTTCTTAAACAAGTTCAAAACTGCAAAAAATTATCAAATCTTAACTGGGTCAGGGGTGTAGCAAGCCACTTTTAGCGTTTACACCCGATTTAGGTGCAAAACGTTTTTTTTAGACATTATTAATTGCTTGCCCAACCTTTTTTCACATTGGTAGCTACGCCCCTGTGCGTTAAAAGCAGTTGCTATAGTACTGTCAACGTAATGAAATACAGCTAAGATACTCGTGACAAGTAAACCATCATTAGATAATAACCTTTTCTTTGTCGGTCCCATTTTACGCCTTTTCTCTGAAAAAAAAAACTTGGTAGTTGGGAACATCTTGTTACCCAATCTGTTAGATGCGTTATATTGAGGGCGATATTAGGAGGAATACTTGGTTTAGCAATGTTTCGCGGTATACTTCTCTAATGGATTGTGTATCCTAACATTTCAGGTTGCCCAGAAGGAAAACGGATGTGTCAGAATGGGATGTGCGCTCCTCAAGAATACTTCTGTGACGGTTACCCATACGATTGCGTGGACAACAGTGATGAACTCAACTGCTAAACACGTGTGCATTTTGCCTGCTTTATTCTGTGTTATCTCGGAAAGCAACCACCAGCAGATCTGAAACATCGGTAAAAATCCAGTACTCCAAAGAAATTATATTAAACACTTCAACACAGTGAAACCGCAACTTACGAGCTTCTCTGTATATGTTAGTATCCATGGTAACAATTTGAACAATAATTTCGTTATAAACAAATGACGAATGTGTTTATACTTCCGATAGTCACATTTTATGGCACTGACCAAAATAATTTGGATGCAAGTTTGGATATTAACGACATTGTGTTAATGTGAGTTGTTTGTTTATTATATACATATTGTTAAGATTAATATTGTTTCTGTTAGATATTTTCTACTTTTTATATTACACACCGTATTAGAATGTGTTTTGTGGGTACAACGTGTACCATAGTGGCCGTCGTCAGCAGTTTTGTTATCAACATATTTTCTGGTTTTGTTCAGTGTTAGTACTTGTGATTCATAAGATGTGTTTTCCAATATTTATTCAATTCCACCATGTGATGTGTTCAAAGTAAGTTGAAATAGTTGTGACAGTAGATCTGTATTCCTGCAAATATTACTACACAGAAGACACAATGTCTAAGGTGATCGGAACTTACGCTTAAATTCAGGTTAAGCATACTCTTCAGAACCCCGGGTTATAATAAGGACATACAAAACCATGAACAACACTGAGAAGGATAATGTTTTACCATTTTTTACTGAAATGCAGGTTGTGTAAGTATTGATAAGTATGTATACTCATTCTTAAAATACATTTAAGGTTTTGTCCGTTGATGATGTTTATACATATTAAAGTGACTTTTTGTCAGAGTTCTACCTGCAGACAAGTTCAAGAGTTCTGGGAGTTATGGGGAGGGTCTTTCCATGAACAATGGGATCTATATGTCTGTGAGACGTATTTGTATTCATGTGACTTATGTGCATCTTTGGTTGTGAACTGCGACAAAACGCTGCTATATCAGAGTTGCTTATGAATAATGGCAGAACATGTCTGTGCTATATATATATATATGTTAATTAAGAGCAAGATACGTTTATTACATAATATTGTATATTCAGACCGACAGAAGTGCGAATGTAAGAGTGCATGAACGAATGTTTACAAAACTGTTAATCCTTATGCCTTTATGTGAGTATTTGTTTGTGTTCATATTGGTGCAGCAAATAGCTTTCATCTTAGTCCTTTCATACTCCTTCCATTTAGCTGTTCATATCTACATCCATAGAAGTCTAATACTCACCTTTTCAGCTAAACCTTCTTTTCACGTCCCACATAGATACGTCTTTTCATCGTGTACACGTCTTCCACATATATAAAGAAAACTACCAGCTTGCTTGTACATCACGACTTACCAGATACATCTATGTCAACATCCCTTTTCTTTGTAACAAAACATGTATTATTTATCTTTCTATTCAGTTGATTCCTGTTGGTGCAACATCATAGTCATGCACTGCTACCTTTTACACGGACATTCAAGTCCTTGGTTTAGAGAGTGGTTTACATAGGTTGTGCTGTGAATAGTGATCATTCTTACTGGAAACTTTATGCAAGCCATTGAATGTTTAGATATTTGGATTCGTTACTTTCTCTGTAGATACAGGATCCTACAGTTTATATGCCAATGTACCTGGTGCCACCTTGCTCATATATCAAATACATCGCCTTCAACGGTCAGTGTATACATTTCTTTCCCCCAGTTTGAAAAGTGAACTGGTTCTTGAATCAGGTGCCATTTCGTAATTGCTTTAAAAATTCTCATTGTTTTATGGGTTTTCGGAGACATGGGAACTTCCGTTCTTGTCACGAGTGTTTATTATCATCGATATTTGTAAATGTCACTAACTTATTACTAACTTATTAAAGACAACTTTTTCTTAAACGCAAATCCAAATGCGAGTACTTACAATGCCAGTGTGAGGCACCCCACTTCGTCTAGTGAGCACTTCCTTTTTAGGATAAGAGCACACAACGTTCTTATTACAGTTAATGCGGCGTTTCTACAATAACGCCAACAACGTATCAAGCATATCACATGCTTGACAACGGTTTTAGTATCTACACCGAAACCTCGCTGTATTGTTACGAGACGTTGTATAACCGTGAATTATCTCACTTGTCACAGCTGCAGAAGTTGAGTTGCCTTAGAAGTGTTGCTGTTTGTGGAAACTGTGGACAGCTATTTATTTCCGTGTTATTAATGGTTACATTTTGTTAAATTCGCGTCATTCCTATCATAGTCCTAGTTGTTTATGTATTGTGTAACTCATGCTAGGTGTGTCGTTATCCATTCTTAATGAATGTTAAAATTGTAAATACAAAACAGGGTTTGTTATGATATTCTAATTCACATCGTATTTTTTATATACAAAATTAGCCTAATTAAAATTGGTTTACTTTGACTGATAAAAAACGGGATTGATTCTGTTATGTGTATTTTCAGTATTCAAATTTAATTTGCGTCCTTTTAGTCCAGACCTTAGAATTTGGAACAAACTTGCAGCTTGGACCAACCAGCTCCAACAATTTCAAACTGATCGTGCCCTTCATATCCCGTTATCATGCAAGAATATTGCCTTAACTCTTGACGTTTATCAGAAATCCATGGTTTCAGTTAACGTGAGGAATAACATATATCGAAACTGATCATGACCTATCAATAGTCTCGTGCCACATTACACTCTTACCAAACTGGATTGAAGTCTCTCAAACTCGACTTTATAAAGTCATATTTTAGTCATATGTACTACTAAAAGAAGTGAAAAACATCCCATGTCGTCTTATCAAATTAGTTGCAGTGTCAAGACCCTCTCTGATTGTGATTCAAGCCTGTCCACAAAATACACCATACCATTCCTCGTGACTTTCGTGAGCTCTGGTATGGAAATTCTTCCATATAATCTGATTTAAGTGAAACACTGAAGTGAAGCGACCAGTTCCATAAGACCAAAATGGTCTGTAATGATTTCGAAATCTTTCAAATATTTAGCAGCAAACTGAATAATCTGTGTTCACTTTTTCCTTTCAAATATTCATGTTTGCTGGGTCTATTGAACAATGTTGTGTAACTTAATGTAGATGGAACCCTAGCGGTATCTACCATCTAATTCATATTGAGGGTATTTATATTGAAATATATACGTGTATTCACAGGCAAAGCACCTGTTGTGAATCTTGTTTGCATTGTGGTTGTGGTCGCTTGAAAAGCGATGTAATATTATTATAATGAATGATTGTGTAAATGAAATATTTCTGTGTGTAAAGATGCTATGCAGTTGTACATTTTCATACGAAAATAAGTTGTATATTGCTACATATATTTTCTGATAGAACGTTCTGATACATAATGTACTTGAAGAGTAAAAACTGAAAACAAAAATAAAATATTCAAATATTTTTAAATGTTTATTCCTTTTTTTTGTTGTTGTTGTTGTTCATCAGATGGCACGACACAAGATAGTCTACAACTGGCTTTTGTATAGAACATGCTCAAAGAACTATCTTGAGCTGCATCAATTACCCTGTTCCCATTGTTAGTATGGGTTGTAAAGTACTGTCGGAAAAAAACACATTTACACATTTTTCACATTTATCTCTACAATTTATGTAGTTGATATGTGAAAGTATGAAATATCTGTTAACCTAAGTTCAGTTATAACTACAGTTTCAGTGGTAGGGAGACAGGAAACGTGGGGGAAGGGCTTCAAGGAGGAGAGATTGGTGCAGAAATGAGCTTTGTGGTTCTGGAACAGACCATGGCTATATTCAAATTATTGTGTGATGATATTGTATTACAAAGGAGACTTTTAAATGCTCATTTTGAAATTGGACTTAGCTTCATTAGAGACGATACGTGACGTAAGAACTTGTACGCTGAATCTAGTAAGGATTCACAGGTTCCATTGTCACAATAATGAGAAACAGGCAGGAAGTAAAAGAATATAAAAAAAGACAGGACGGTTGTCGCAGACGATGAATGGGGTCGGGCTGGTGGATAGAGATATGACTAAGATATGCCAGTCCTTTAGATGACATAAACTGGGCCATGTCATAACAATTTGCAAGTAATATTCAGTGAAGTGTGTCTTACGATGTTTTTTCCCATTTCCGACAGTACTTTAGAACTGTGACGGTTCCAGATTTTCTACCCTGGTACCCAACTCACTCTTTTCCTACTCTACCCGGATACCCGTTACGTCAATTCCTGACATCCAGTTTGTAAGAAATGGCAATATATTCTTCTGGTCGGATGCTTTTTCTATTTCTTAACCATGCATTATATTTGAAAGAAGAGACTGTAATAAATTCTAATACATGTATTCAAAAACAATGCAGCCTTTTAATCACGACAAAAACAACATATTACTTTTTTAATCTATTATTCACATGGTCGGGTTAGAACTGAAAAGAGAATGTCACCCTCAAAGATGATTTTGTGTACGGTTTGTTTGTTTCCGAAGGCCACGCCCAGCAATATTCCAGCTGGCCTATAGTAAGGTGGTCTGTACACAAACAAACCACTGGCTGATATCATGGGTATACACCCATGTACATAGCTAACGGAGACTTGCAATCAAACCTGTGACTGAGCCTGTCCATCCGATCGCTGTGGTCTCCTTCTGTGACATTTTGTACGCTTTACTATGTCTAGTTATTTAATCATTTATCATTCTCATTTGAACCCAAACGGACTGTATTGGTCAGTCATAAACTCCTCTTACAAGCTGGTTGGTTTCACCGCATCATACACTTGTAGACTTGTTAATCACAAAACAAAAACACAGGGAATCGACACAAACACATGACTTCGTTAACAACTGTTTAGCAACAACCTGGGACTGGGAACCTTGGCTGAATAATCTCAAGAGCCATGAAAAGTCTGGAGAGCACACATGTCGTCTCACCCCAAATTTGCGACATTCAGCGCTATGTAAAGAGGCGTGTATAAATAATTGAATAATAGTATTCTGCAAGCATATTAATTCTGATAAACCACTAGGGACTAGTGAGTTGTTTTGATTGCGTTTTGCTCAATGAGGACACGCATTAACCTTGTGCGTTAGTCACTTCGTAACACACACTTAGGTTATGGAGGCTCATTCTACCCTGAATCATGACAGCACTGTTCCAAGTCGCCTTCTGTTCAAAGGTTGATATCTACTTAACGACAGTTCTTCATGTATATTTGATACGTTCCCGCTGTTATGTACCGACTCGACTTTATGTTACTGATTCTTTAATCTGCTCTCGGTTGAGAGATACAATATGTTTTTATGACTTCATGTAAACCTAATACCATTAAGCCACTATCAACTTTTTGGTACAGATATGCAGTTACGTAGTTCTGTAACACGTGTATAATATGAACAGTGTGTCATGGGCCTATTGCATGCTTCCAGTGAATAACATTTCTACCACTGATGGCAGAGTTGCAAGGAAGAACCAAAGCGAGAAATCTGGAGTTACCTCCCGTAGACCGCGGTCCGACTGCGGGTAAACGGCAGTTACCTCCCGTAGACCGTCGTCCTACTGCACACGTTCACTAGATTGGATTTGTTGTTATTGTTTCATTTTGTTTTTTGGTTTTTTTTAGTTTATTAACCGTTTCTCGTATAACCTGCCTCGTGGAATGTATGGAAGCGCATCAGTGCTATAGTGTGAACGTAGTTATCCCCTTTGTTGCTCTAGGCAGAAGATTGTATGATTGTATGTACGGTCCAGTACATCTGGTAAACACATATAAGATGATCCACGACCTGACAAATGACCTCAATTTGCATGCTTGGGAACGCCCCACAGAACGATCCACTTGAAACAAGAGGGAGACAGGTTGTCTGATAAATATCGAGAAGTTCATTTTCCCCGTGCGTTTCACACATGAATTGTTATAGCACACTCGATTTGGGAATAGGTACAATCCCAACGAATTGAATCAACACAATATACTGAGCAAATATGTATAGGACCACCGATCCATTTCACGAAGCAAATGGCATTTTCCTGGGGGTTTTTTAAACAAAATTGTTGAATATCTAAAATGCTTGTCAATGCCCCAATCATCTATTTGTCTTCGTCTTGACTAAAGGTTAGCGAGGAATATCAGTATCTTATGCCTGAAACTGCACTCTTATCATTCGAAGGAATATGCGGTGTTGTTTTAATGGGTAAAGTTGACTTTTCGTCTGCTAAATATAAAACAGATAATAACTACACATAGTTAATTGTGTTTCATTTAACTTTTTAATATGTTAAAAGTTATCTGTTACTGAATGGTGGTGGCTAAATCAGAGTAGCAAGGGGGAAATACATTTATCCCATAATTTTGTTCCTATTTCTCTGTACGGGCTGATTTTCGTCCATAATTCCGCTGGTGATCGACCGGGAATACATGTCTTGGAAATTTATATAATCGGTTCCAGAGAAATGTTTAGTATTCAAACAATATTTCCAAATTTCTGTCATATCTTTATTATGGTCACCAAAATTGTGTACAGAAAACTGAAAATACCTTTTGACATTGATAAGTCAGTGAGAAATATCTTTGTACACAAATTTGTCGGTTTGGGGATTAGTCAGTACCAGACTCAGTAGATTTATCTGTGACTAAAACAATATAAAATACAGACAACTCACCAAAGATTACTCTTTTTTATGACAAAGTATGGGAACAGTAAAAACCTGATGTAGTATGTGTCAATTATTATACAAGACACAACAATGCTGGAAAATTAGGCGGACTTACAGATTTATGGTTTAATTATCACTCTCTGAATCACTCTCGGTGTCTGAATCACTTGCAAGTCCTAAGTCAATCACTAGTCTGTCAATTTCCCTTTCTACTGCGATTTCGCGTTGCCAGTAGCCATCTTCAATTGTTTTAACATGTTTACAACATTCCGACCATTCTTTTGCACCGATTGCATACATCCTTTCGTTTATGGCAACTCTTAAGGAACTTTTTGTGAACTGCAAGTTTTCTGAAGCGACATAATTTTTCACATTTGCCCAAATTAACTCAATCGGGTTTAGTTAGCGTGGTATGGAGGGAGACGTAGTACATCATGACCATGTTGCTTCAACATCGTGTCTACTCTGTAGACAGGGCCCGATTTCTTGGATTTTGCAAGAAACAATAGTTCGGCTTTATGCATTTTCTCATCAAATGAGACATTGTGCCTTTGTAGCCACGCTTTTATGTCATCTTTTATGTTGGCGGTTGGCGGACATTTGTCCACTTGTTTGCTATGGTATGGTGCGTTATCCATAACGAAGACAGAGTGCAGTGGAGGGTTTGGGATCAACTTTTCCTGGAGCCATTTGGATAAATTATCAAAGTTCATCTCGTCATGATAGTCTGCTGATTTGAGTTTGGAATCAAAAACAAGCAAAGCATTTGGAACAAAAACGTTTTCACCCCCTGCATGAACCACAATAAGCCGAGGTCCGGTGCCAGACGGAGGTTGAACCCTATTTATTACGACTTCACCCTCAAGTTGCCAACACTTTGGGACAATGTGGTGTACATGCAACCATGTTTCATCGATAAAGATGAGTTTCGATTTTCTTCTCTGTATTTCTTTATTGCACGCAAGTATTGCAAACGCTTGGAAACAATGTCTTTACGTTCTATTAAAAGTTTACGGTTTGACTGCGTTTTTCGCCACCTAAACCCTATGTCTTTGACATTTATTTCGAAAACTTCCCTTAGAACCCTTGTAGTTCAACTGGCACTTTGCCATATCATACATCGTATCCAGAGTGGGTAGTTGTTTTTTACGCCATATAAACTTTGTACAAATTGACGGACTGCACACCGGTCGAAATCATCAAGTTTGTAACTGCAAGTTTTGGGTTTGCGCAACTTGGTGGGACTGATAAATGTAGGTCCACTCGCACTCCTACCACCTTCTGCCTTAATGCGCTTTAAAGTTGCCGTTGAGAGTCCAGTAGCAAGGCCACTTTGTAAAAGAGAATCTGCTTTGGTTGCACAATTTTTGTCCATATACATGATAACATTGTATGCTATCTCCCTTACCTGAGAATGAACTATTTGCCCATGTTTTCCTAACTTGGACATTTTTTACTACAACTGAAACTGACAGTATTGTGACAGGTGTAAAACAGTAGCGAGACAGGTGTTAATCAGTAGCGGTGTTGATTTCATGTCACGGTTAGCATGTATTGCACGTGCATAATCGTCAAGCTACCTGTAGCAGCCAAGTGTACTCGCCCAATTCGTTGTACCGCCTCTCTTGTTACAAATGCGTTTAGTGCATTTAGGATCATCTCATATGTGTCTAGCAGTACTGTGATGAAATTGTATTTCAACGTACATGATAAATATGACATACATTTGCATTGTCCCTGGCGACAGAATACGTGTGGTCCTCTGCTGTAAATAAATAAGGAGCCTGGGCTACAAATGTGATATCAGATACACAAAATTTGTTCACTCTTGTAAATTATGCGCTCAGTTTGAAAATGGCAACATCCCCAGTGAAACCAATAACTAGGTAGAGTGGATCCACGCCGGGAACTTGCACTGTGCTGTTCTAAAAACGTTGTACAGCATTGATGGCACTGTGTGCATTCGCTGCTTGTAATACATACAGCGCATCCTGGGGACATATTAGATATGTCGATATCTGTGGCACACCTTTGCAAGGTTGGGTGATACATGACATATGCAGGTCAGGTTCATGGATGAATTGATGGGTGCAAATAGGTTTGTTGGTGACATCTGAAATAGAATTAGTTTGTATGCCTAACATGATCTCCCCGACCTTCCTGCATTAAGACTTTCGGGACATCTGCCTCCCTGAACAAAGTGCCCTTAGAGGCACTTCAGGTGGGTCAATTATGAGGTTTCATTATTTTGGTACAGGGTACACACTTCCAGTGTTGATATTCCAGCTTCTATAGATGGTCATGAACAGACGACAGTTGACAGGAATCTGAAGTTCTGTGGCATGACAGGGATGCAGTGCCTTGGCAGCTGGTACACATAGTTGGATTAGTGGATGCCAGCAGTGATGCTGTTGCTGCTGCAGCTGCTATGTCCGTTCCCAATGCAGAAGAGTATCATGTTGATGGTAACTCTGAACGCGACTGGTTTGAAGATTTTTAATGTCAACTGGTGCTTCAAATGCTGTCAATTGTTTTCTTGTCATTACTTTCTAGTCACATATTGAGTTCTATACCGAATTTCCTTATTATATTGGAATATACAAAGCCGTGCGTAAACAGATAGTCTACATGATAACATGAACAATAGATTGGTGGGTTTTGAAAGTTTAAAATAGGTACCCGTGACCCAGATTGTGCCTCCGCCTGTGCCTCCCGTATTCATCCAAAAAATGGATCAAGTGGAGAGGCTCGGTTAATGTGATCAGGTCAGTTATGTATAGTACAACCCACCAGAACTAACCCATCATGTTTCCCTTTTTCATAAGAATATTTCTAAAACAAAAAGAAGTGCATGCTATGTAATGGGTTAAAGAAAGCATGATTAAAGTACATTTTAAAGTCATAATATCCTGGGGTATTCACTGTGCATTCTTCATACATATACTACACATTTTAAGGTTTGTGATTTTAGTTTTCAAAGACCAGAAAGTCTAACAATTAGGAGCCTTTGGCCAACAGTGTCAATTCATAATGACATTTACAGACATCAAACACTTAACACATTAACTGCAAATCTGAAAACATATATTTATCTCTTAAATACAGGAAATTGCTTTAAACAACATATCAAGACTCCTCCTTCAGATCACCCTGATTCTTAATTCAATATAAGTTGTAAGCCCTTTAAGTGTAAGGTTCATTGTTCATCTGTGTGACCTACCATTTCTGCATCACTTCACCTATGAACCAGTCAGCCGTGACTTACGGCATGCTAACAAACAAAAGCCTTTGTATCTGTTTTATCCAGGTCTCTTGTACTCAGTCACCATGGTGAAGACATTGTCATACAATCCATGATTCACTTGTTTGTCAGGACAACTGTTATTACATTTTACTTGTCATAAGCACAATTTTGTAGTCCTTGGCAGACTCACATGAATGCGAAGGCGCTCAGTTCATGAAGGAAAGAAAACTAAGGTGAAAGTTTCTTTCTTCCTTCCTTACATCTCAAGATCCCATAGCAGCATCACGTATGCAGATCTGTCTGACCAGTAGTTTGTTCAGTACATCAAATTAAAACTTGTGATAGGTAACTCATACAGATTTCTCACTCCTGGTAAAAAACCTTGGTATCTATTTTGACTCAGAGTTGTCAGTGGATTATGGAGTTGACAATTTGTGCATGACCTGTTTTGATCATCTCAGATGTATTAGTCAAATTCATCATCTGATATCACTCAATGCAGCCAAGACATGAGTACAGTGTTTGGTACTCTCGAGGCTAGACTATGGGAACAGTTTACTTCCAGGCGTCAGCAAAGAATCTCTGAGGTGACAGCAAAAAGTCCAAAATGTAGTGACAAGAATCATTACATGTTCCAAAAAGTCCTCTCACATAACCCCGATACTGAAGTGATTACAATGGCTTCCAGTTGGGGTGAGGATAGTGTTTAAAGGAAGTAGTTCCTTCCCCAATAATCTTTCTTGCACTGATCAACAGAGGTAACAACAAGTGGCTCAACCGTATCAGTGATTGTGGTAGGATTTGTACAAGTACATGCAAAAATAACATTAAATACATGTAGTCCAAATGTTTTTGCTTGAAATTTTCATTAGAGTCTTGAATCATTCAGAAAGTTATTTCTTTCCCGAAATGTTTAAGTTTTACAGTACTTTTTTTTAAATGTACTTAATTTGGGGGCTTATTTTGTGACTTCTCTTGTAATTATTGTGTTAGGTTTTGTTAATAATTCTATTATATGTCAATTTATAATTATGATTTGGGATGGGGGAATGGGACAAACTTGTACTTGTATCACATACTGAGTACTGAAAGGAGTGAGTTACTCTAGTTTTACACCGCACTCAGCAATATTCCAGCTATACTGCAATACTGTAAATAATCCAGTGTGGTCCAGGCAATTCAGTCATCAACAGCATGAGCACTGATTTGAGCAATTGGGAACCAACAACATGTCAGCAAAGTCAGCAAGGCTGACCACCTGATCCTGTGGTCGTCTCTTACAACAGGAATAGTCGCCTTTTGTGGCAGAGTCTGAATGGCATGTCACCAGAATATCTAAGTGAACTGCTAATCCCTAACAAACAATTCACACAACTGAGATCTGAAAACTCATTCTTATAGACTAGCCTCTTCTGGAAAGTGACTGAGTGGGTTTAGTTTACGCTGCACTCAGCAATATTCCAGCTATATGGTAGCAGTCTGTTAATAATCGAGTCTGGAAAAGACAGTCCAGTGATCACCAGCATGAGCACTGATCTGCACAATTGGGAACCAATGACATGAGTCAACCAAATCAGCAAGCCTGACCACACGATCCCGTTAGTCGCCTTTTATGGCAAGAATGAATTGCTGAAGGCCTATTCCATCCTGGGCCTTCACAGGTCCCTCTTATGGAAAGTGTTCTTTCTGTGTTTGTGCTCTATCACTGTTTAAATTAACTGCCCCTCCCCTTGAAACTGTCAAAACAGTTCCCTGCATTCAAATCACATCTTAAAAACATAGTAAAACGTATCACTTTTAACTGCACTACTACCTCAACTAAAACATTGTTCTTATTTTGCAGCACCTTCAGCACCCACTTAGTGGTTTGATTTAGCACAATATCAATTTGCAGTAGTATTACACAGAAGTGAGACAAAGGATTTGTATATCACCTTTATAGTCAATATCATAAATGTTAAAAGTTTTCAGTCATCCAAACATTTAGCATTTCAGTTAAACACACTCAGTCCACTGACTGTTACAAATCACTTATGATGCACACAATATATACAGGAGTCTCCACTGGAATCCTGGAAGTACATAATACACAGTCTGTCATTTGACCGTGTGACAGTCACTATTAACGATAGCTACACCACCTGCCATCATCATCTCTTTTTCCTCGCTGTTTTTGTTGTCAATGTAGCGACCTCGTTCTTCTTGGGATCTTTGTCCATACATACTTGGTTTAATCGGTCAAGAATTTCTAATGTAGTTAGATTTGCTGTTTTGAAGATCAGTTTCTGCCCATCAGCTGAAATATTGTCAATGAAAACAACTTTTCAACTGAAATATTTTACCAATGTACACAATTCAAAGGCTATGTTTGTCACTGTACATTAATCATTTAGAAAATATTCAAACTTCTATATTAGACTGCGGGTATTAAAACATTATATTTCAAGTCTTATTCATGGAATATGTGATATCAAGTTAACCATTAACTATTATGGAAACCAAATCTGCAGAGCAACAGATTAAACCAATCTAGCAAACAGGATGACGCTTCTTACAAAAGTTTATGTCTATGCGAGGATCGGATCTATCAGACTTGACATCCAGTTTCATATTGACATTCTCATTAGTTGAAATCAGTTTGGGGGACTGCAACTGAAATAATACCTCTCTGAAAAAGAGAGAAAACAAAAGTCAGCAGAAAATTGTAACCATCATAACGCTGAAGGCATTGTTGTTGGCACAAGTACTACAGAAGGGTACCCCAGGTACCTTTCTGCATACAGAAATGTGCCATAACCAAAGTAAATGTACACAAACGTTCCAGGTACCATAAACATCAGATGAGTCCACTTTCCTCAAGCCAAACCCGAAACCGGTTTGTGGTGTTGATCAGGATCATCCGACTTTGAGAGCTTATTGGGCATCGATAATCTTTTTATTCACCTTGTGTTCTAACGCAATCGAATATGGAACTGATATTTTACAACTGAGAGCCGAAGGAAGGTATATTTCACTGCCATGCTGAATTTTTTCCGTGGTTTCACAGGCAGGAATAAAAGTATGTGTTTGAGATAGCATTTCAGCGCTGATCGCGATGCAGAACGGGAAGGTACCTGGGGTACATTTCTGTAGTACCTGTGCCCACAATGACTCCTTCAGCATGACTAACCCATGAAATTAACTTAATCAGCGGAAACATATGCAAAAAGACAGAGAGAGAAAGAGAGAGAGAGAGAGAGAGCAAAGGATATGCAGCATATTAATGGGTGTTCTGAGCCCAACTAGGTCATAATCCTATCAGCTAGGACGTGTCTCCATGAATTATTCAAAACAGTGGACATCAGCAGCAGCATCAGATCAACATTACTAATAACAAACCACACATTTAATACAACGGTCTTTCACTACACAACTTTTCATGACCTCATTCATGCTTAATCAATACACGCGATAACAACAGTAGAGGATGCGTAGCTGTAGATCTATAATATAAACAATAGATCTAACCTACATCTTTTAAAAACTGAAACCAGCTAAACTCTGACTTTAACAAAAATAATATATTCGGAACTCTGCAATCACCCATTTTCATTTATTTCATCATATAAATACCTGATTGAGCGGACATTATTTTTATAGGGATCAAAAGTAAATTTCATATCTTTTACAGGCCTAAACTGCAAATTCCTCAAAATCTTTCCTATGGATCGGCTTGCCATGATGTTTTTCCGAATCGTCTACATGCACGACGTCGTGTGTATCGTGGTACAATATACACGACTGGATAATTTCCATCCCCGCTTTGCAAGACGAGCTGTGATTGGTAGATTCCTTTAGACTGGTTACAGGCCCTTGTACCACCGGAGGACTAGCGTTACAGTAGGTGTCATCCGGACCTTTTAAGGGTTATTTTAAGGCATAGTCTTCCCCGTATTTTCCCACAAGTTATGAATCACTGTCATTGACAGTTGTTAGCGGAATACTCATACTGCGCTAATATTCTGTAAGAATAGTTTGCAAAATCATTTCCGCGAATACCAAGTTAACTCACCTTCAATATTTATTTTTTCCCCCAGTATTCCCGCTCTGTATGCCAGTCTTTGGTATAGCAATGATAAATGGGTTCGAAGGACATGTCCATTCACACAGTCTACAAAGGCCAGTTACTTTTAATTTATGGCATCGTTACTTCTATTTTCTTAAGTGCATAATGATCACAGTCATTCTTGACAATGATTTTTGTTGCGTTACTAAAATGACATAAATGTACATACTCTTGTGTTGCGTTTTCTTTACGTGTGCTGTGTGTTACTTCGAAGGTGGGAAAATCCTCTTTTGTATGAATCAGTTTACAGTAAACCAATATAAAATTATTGATGACTAGAGAAACTCACCCAAGGGTCTACTGATTCAAATCATATCATCACGAGTTGATAAAGTTACAAATATCCGATGCTTGCAGGGGATATTTTCACTTTTATCAACGAGTGTTGCTAAAACTGATATCACTTAACACGAGAGTGAGATTCTACTTATCATAAAAAATAAATTCTTCATTGGTTTTCAAAGAAAAATGTTCATCTCTCAACACTGAATTAAAATTAGATATGCAGTGCAGCGACATCATAGCATTGTGAAGTCATCAAGTTCATGACGTCATATGAATGTCCGGGCATACTATGTTTACGACATGAGTGCATTTTTATTTTCTTAAAGGAGATATTTGCAAATATATTTGGACATATCCACGAGGAAATCCTTAGTCCTTGTTTCTAACAAATACATGCAAATGCCAATGTACATTACAAATTAATATAGTGAGTGAGTGAGTTCAGCTGTATGCCGCTTATGGCAATATTCCAGCAATATCACGGTGGGGGGCACCAGAAAATTTTATGCTTCACACATAGTACCCATGTAGGGAATAGAACCCGGGTCTTTTGCGTGACGAGCGAACGCTTCAACTACTAGGCTACCCCATCGCCTTTAATTAATATAGATATTAATGTAGCACAATATATATCTCACTGAATTGAATATGTCTTGCAGTATGAGATTATCTGCTGAAGTGGTTAGCTGGAACAGTGCACGACATTCAGCAGTAGGTATTTAATATTCATATTATAAGGGTATCCCCTGCAGTAGATTTGAGGTACTGAGTGAGTGGGTTTAGGGTTACGCTGCACTCAGTAATATTCAAGCTATGTGGCGACTGTCTGCATAGACATTGTCTAGACAAGACAGTTTAGTGATCAACATCATGACCACTAATCCACGCAACAGGGATACGATGACAAGGGTCAACAAAAAAACCCATCCCGTTTGTCGCCTTACGACAAGCATGGGCTGCTGAAGATCAGTTCAGGTATCTGGTACAGTTTAAAGGTGTCCGTTATAGGGGGTATCTGGTACAGTATATGTGGGTTCACTAAAGTATGAATGTATCCAAAAACGACAGTTTTCTGATACGGTAAATCCCTTTTATAGTATCATCAACAGTACAAAACTGTTACAGTGCTAACCGCTACAGAAGGAATCTGTTACTATACAAAACAAGAACAAGTGCATCCATTCCGGTTGACATCTGGTACAGTATATGACATCCAACGGAGTAGATATTTTCGGGAAAAAATATTGTTTGCTACAAAGACATATTTCCATAAATGTATGCGCATGTACAAATATATTGAAAATAAAACTGGTACGCGCGTTGAATGAATTTAATTTGTGTTCTTTTTTATTTGTAAATTCATAAATTCGCAGCATGAAATAGGTCTGTAAAATTAATTTCTTTATAATCCTGGCAACTGATATCCGGTATGTATCGAGTGGCCATTTTGACCTGTTCCCTCGTATTATGCATAAATTGTAATGACTGCATTAGAAAGTACGAAAATATATTACAAATATACCTACTAATAACATTTGAAGCATAACTTCATTTGTTAAGGATACTAATTTTGAATCCACACTGGGTGTAGCACAAGGAAAGTTTTCCATTGTAAATTAAAATGTCATTATTTTACCAGTTACAACTGCTCACGAATATATCCTGAGGTTAACATAAACTTAAATTAGTTTTCATGTGAATGACAGCATTATATAAACGATAAAAGGACCGTCGTGCATATAACAGACTTATACATACACGGCATTGTCTTGTCGTGTGTATAAGAGCATTATATACACGACGTCGTGTATATAGACATAGTTTTGGGGTTTACCATGCGGTAAAAGAGAAACGGTTACTGGTTGGACAATGAGGAATATCACGCCCAATACATTTGTCCGTTAGAAATAGTCAGGACAATATTAAAACGGGTTTTGTCATTGGCTTCATTCTGACCAATCGTATGATACCTTACAACACCTAATGGATGCTCTTGCATCGATCGTGTCTTCTTGTCGTAGACATCTGAATTTAGATTTTTTGTGGGGAACAGTAAGTCGAGGCAGAACAATCAGTGTAAGTACAGAAAAGAAAGATGGAAACACGTTAGCGTTCATGTTATAACCGTATATCCGCCATTTTAACCTTTTCTGATTGAAGAAAAACGGACGTTTTTGTGTCGCAACGACAGCCATATTTGACCTGGTTGGTCATAATAGCGCGCCACCTGTGTACATAACCACTGCTGATATGTATTGAAATGTCACGGTCCATATGTCCATACGAACTACCAACGTTTACAGTGTTAGTCTTTTGAATACTGGACATAACCATTGCGTCGATATATCGAAGTTTATTCAGACATATGTTTGTTAAATGGGAACGAAAAAGGTAAACAAATTAGCCTGCTACTGCTATCGTTGGGGACATGTTTCAAGACAAGTCTCCAAAGGAGTCTAATGTGTCCTTCAGTTTTCATTGTAAATGAATAGTGACTGATTTAAGAAGATCATCAGATGAATTAGATGACTGGTGATATTAAGTTGGAGATCTATTTTGTTATCCCAGTGTCAGCGGTTTTCGTTGATGAAGGGCAAAGAATTTGATCTGGAGTATCATTTTTTATTTCACCTAATTTGAGAGATAAAGGATATATTCATCTATATCACGAAAAAATATCAAGTGATTCCTACAAAAATAGTGTTGATGACATTGTATTGGGGAAACTAATGAAGCTCACCACAGTAAGACTTCCTCCCCTCCACTATCCCAAATATTATTTTTAAATTGATACATACTTGAATTTTTAACAAAACCTATCACAACACTTACTAGAGGACTTGCAAAAACAACGAAAATCCCCGAATTAAGTACACAATATAGGGTTAAACCGCTTATTGTTACCTCTGTTATTCTATGGAAGAAAGAATATGGGGGAATCAAATGAACTCTTTCTCTCACCACATTTTGGCAATTGTTTATGGATTTTCGTTGATGAAATGATGGATTTTCAGGTGCTTCCTATTTATGTTTTGTCTGTCACGACCAGACGACTGAAGTTTTGCTAGCTATTTCTTGTTTTTAAGGCTACTGATTGTGGTGTTTTCTTAAGTGGTATTAATGATATCAAGTAAATACTACTGATGTTAGTTTGCTTTCTTTGTAACTTAACTTTGCAGATTAAAGCTTCACACAACAATGACTGGGATTCTGACGTTTCAATGAAATTGAAAATGCTTGTGCACTCAGAATCACATACATACTCCTCCGATGTATCACGAGCAATGCAATCATCAAAATCACTGGAATTCAGCTTGTGTTTTGCGATGTGTCATTTTTAAGCATAAAAACCAGTACTGAACATACTCATCAGGTTTCCTAGACCATGCTAGAATTATTGGGATTACTAAAAGCTAATCCTCTTCAAATCTACCAAATTTACCAAAATCAAATGTATTTCAAGGAAACAAATTTGTTTAGGGTCCTGAATTTGGTATCTCTTATCAATTGTAAATTTACAAAAACTGGTTTAATGTTTATCACGTTTTGAATTTCACGTGTCATGGTGGTCTCAGTTACTGTGATGACTAATAACCAAATATGCCCACATAAGATATAAGGCAAGGTTTCCCTATCCGAAATGAGAGGGCTGAGAAAGGTGGTTTAGTCATGTGAACGCTGAAAGATATCATTTCAAATGTCAGTGTTAACCTGCCATTGATGTTGTTTCACAGGAAAACTTATAGTTCATATGAAATAACCATTAAAATTTATTTATGTAAGCTTCAACTGTATGTGAATCTCTTATCCCTATTAAACGTTTTCCGCAAGTAAAGCTTAAATGAGGCTCATGTTGATTACGATTGCCCAGCCAGCTCAGACTATGGAAAAACTGATCAGTGATAAAATTAGGCACATCAGTTAACTTACATATTTAAATTTTTTAGATTTTAATTAATAAATGCATTTCTCTAGCTATGTATATATTTGTAGTAGTGTTTTTAAATAAACTTTGTAGTTACAAAAACCTTAACCAATAGTGAAATTACGTATCATTTGCTTATGTGAACTAACATAAAAATTATGATTGATATCTAACTGTGTGTCAAATAAAATGGTTCAGTGTGCTTTATTTCTACCTGGCCAAGCATCATAAAAAGACGTATTGTGACGCAAACATAGTTTCTTTTAGATAAACTTTGCCATCAATGCTTATTGAAATCTTTGCCTAATAAAGTTCAGGACTCCATATGTCATGCAAAGTCTCTTAATGGGATGTTTTATATGCATTATTTGTATATGAACAATCCTTTATGTTTTTCGTATATATACAAAGGAAATTTGGAATCAAGCAGGGAAAGGCAACTTTCCATTTTACAAGATTCCTCCTCAACATCTAAAGCCTTTTGACTCAACTACATTTATATCTCTTGACCATACTGTCACTATCAGTCAGACCAAAGTAAGTACCGCATATTTGAATGTACAAGAATAAGTGTGGACAGAGTTATCTCAAACAAAAGGAGCAATAATGACTGTCAAACAGCATCAAGCTTGACTGGCAGTCAGATACTGGTGACATTGGAACAAGGATAGTGATACACCCTGAAAAGAAAATGAGATCTTCAACTTAGTTTTGGCAAATACATAAAGGAGATACATAGTAGAAGGTAATAATTGGATGAGATTTCTTATTAAAATGCTTCTGTTTTGACAGTTGTTATGATATGCTTTTAACTGATAAATAAGGGTTATTGGTGGCTCTCAAGTACCATATAACATGTGCATCTGTCCCAAAACACTAATCCTTAGTCTTCCACAAATTATAGGACAGACTTTTGAAGAAATACATCAATACAGGGTATTTCACAAATAAATGAAGTGAAACTGACATAATCCCTCTTAATAACTTATAAGTGCACCTCATAATTTCTTAAAACATTTGTCATTTGTCATTTGCTATTTGTCATTCATGTTATCCTACTTTAATGATGATCAGGTCACAGCATATGGCTGAAATAAGCTCATTGTTGGATCTAGAGGTGTTATTTTGGGGGGATTAAATCCTATGGTGTGAAATCCACAACCAGTTAAAACTGCTCCTTCATTACCAAATACAAACATTTCTCTCAAAAATAAGTGGAAGAGTCTCTGATCATTATTGATTTAAATAAGCACAGTAGCGAAAAGCATTAATAATTTCAGATTGACATTTGTAACAAAATTCCAAGACACATGGAATCATGAAAATGATTTTTGCATTTTTTCATGGCTAAACGTCTTCATGAAGTTATCCTGTTTTTACAAGGTAGGGGTATGCTATGTACATAGGAGGACACACATAACATTATGATTTGACCTCATTTTATGTACACCGTATCAACTGATTTGATCAATACTGTTTAAAGTGCAAGTTTTATAAAATTCTTTAATATTGATGTTACTGGTGATAACATCAAGCAAACAGCTTTCAAATTTATTATTGAAACTGGTGACAACAATAAAATTCATTTTCCTTTGTTTACCATTCTTGTTATTTACTAGTAGATTGTGACCTTCTGGAAAGGCATTGCTCTGTGTAATTGAACAGCTGTCAGTCTCGTAGAAATATAGTTAATGTTAGACTTGTAATAGTAATCTGACTCCACAAACAATATATTTGTTGTAGTCATGGTGACACAAATGAATTGCAATAAATAATGATGTATGTAATGTGTTTGTTGAAATAAAAATAACTGGGAGATCTGTTATTCAAATTTGTTTTCTTTTTTTTTTTTTAAACGAAACTATTCTCAATTGTCATCCAGACTATGTAGAGTTACCTCCCCTTGAAATCACCTTTCATTAGTTATTGTGAACTTCAACATCAAATGACTCAGAAAAGAAGACCATGACATATATTTCCTTTTTTTTCTAATCACAGTACTCTTCTGCAGTCTTTTATCTAGATGGAAGTAGTTTTCATTTGTTTTGATAATCTTTCACCATTTCAGTGTTCAGCAAGTTGTCATTTGTTTCGATTTTTGGCTCCAACCTGTTGAATCACATTATTATGATTTTAGTGAATGTTAATTCAGTGTTCGAATATTATGGGATTCAGGAAATTTCTTCAGGTTGATTTTCTTTCTTAACAGCTTAACTAAAGGAATTATGCAGTTGCTCAGGTTCTGGTCATGTTGAGCTTCTTGTTACTTGTGTGTGATTTCCAATTATCATTTTGGATCACAAGTCTACTTTTAACCTATACCTTCATGGAAAGCATCATGTGTTTATCTCCCAATTTATTGACCTTACTATTTAGATTTACAATTGTTATTCTCCTATTTTTCATCAGTATCATCACAGCAAATCTGCAGATACCTGTTATTGCCACAAGTGCATGTACATTGGAAAGTTTCCTGTGTATACGTAGAATATTCAGCACAATATGCTATAGCTTGCAAGTTTACTTTGTCACTACAAACAGTGCTGTTGGTACCTTTGATCTTTCAAGATGCTCCTTAAAATATGGAATATGACCTTTCAGATGCCACGATCCCGAAGAAAAAGGACCAGAAGTAGGGATTCCAGCTATGATGATGATTATCGCCACAAGAGAAGGAGAAATGATTATTATGATGATGATCACTATGATTCCAGACATTCCAGAAGGTGGGGGCACTATTTATTCATTTGTCTTGGTTATGACCCTTTTACTTTGACCATTCCATTTAAAAAATTCAAACTAAAATTTTGGCTGCCTAAAAGTTAGTAGTTGCCTCCATAATATGATGGAAGTGTTTTGATTACAGTGAACCCTCTGCAACATTTGCAAGAAGTAGAATACTCAAGTCAAGTCAAATTGTCTGTGGCCTCTTAATGACAGCCAGGGACTTGGAAAGGCAGGGGCCATGGGCTATTTTACACATTACAATTTAAAAGGCTCTTTGAATTTTAGAGGTCACTGTTGATACAGGACAGTGGCCCATTCGAAATTTAGAAAATGTCTAAAAATAATTGAAATTATGAAAATGGCCCACTGCCAAAGTTCTCTATCCCAAACCCTGAACTGCTGGTAATATTATTATGGATTACAACACTAAATTCTGCTGAGAATGGTTCCAAGAGCAAAGTTGTTTTAGTAACAGATCCAGAAGAATTAATCAATTTAACTGATACCTGTTTAAAAAAAAAAAGACGAGTGAAATTGGTATTACAGAACAAGCTAACTCTCAACAAAGTTATGCTGTCAACATTGAGCCAACTTAATTACAGTCAGTGAAAACCAGGTAGCATTCAGCCAGCAGTTTTAATGATGATTTTGAATAATTATTATATTATTCAAGGACTTCATATGTACATGATACAGAACATGTTATCACAGAATTTGGATCACCAGAGAAATAACATAAAAACATATTACATGTAATCAATACAAATGATGTCATCTTCATGACACATGCACACATTAACCACTGCCACTACTGACTAATGTTGAGACGTCATTCCTGATTTCATTTTCCTCTATACACCAGTTGGCAGGGGCTTATGCTGACCTACAAAATTCCACCTGCCTCTCTCTTATTACAAGGGTTCTCAAAGGAGGTATAAGAGTCCTACAAAGTAATGAACTGGTGTAGAGTATTGTTCTGTAGGATTAGATGGTTGATTTAGTTACAGTAACTTTGTTTCCTATCAAGAATTTTGTATGGTGAATATCATTGAGCATCCCACTGTCCTTTTTATATACTGATGTGTGTACTGAATAGGGGTGACTACTGAGGGTGAAGCAGCTGTTGCAACATACTACTGCAATAGCAATAGTCTATTGCATCCAACTATTGCAATGCTATCACAGGATTTGTTTTCTCCTAGAATTGTCATATATGAAGTCATTTTCCAAATGAATGTATGGTTTACATGAAATGAAAAGATACTAGCATAGTGTCTGTGACTTGTAATAACTTACAAAAAGGCTTGAAATCCACCCATGAAGGTCCAGGGTAGACTAGGCCTTCAGCAACCCATGTTTGCCATAAAAGGTGACTAACAGGATTGGGTGGTCAGACTCGCTGACTTGAATGACATGTCATTGGTTCCCCAATGCACAGATCGATGCTCATGCTGTTGATCACTGGATTGTCTGGTCTAGATTTGATTAATTACAGACCACCACCATATGGGAAGAATATTGCTACATGTGGTGTAAAACTGAACTCACTCACTAGCTTGAAATCCAGATCAAGATTCTTAAAGATTCCACCCTAAAAATCAAATTGAACGAATCTGGTACTTCCTGTATTTTTTGCTGCGCATATCAACAGAAGTTAATTACTAAACTATTGATAGTCACATACTATTGATGCAGCATTAGTGTTTCGTTTCTGCCATCGATTAACTGCTATCAGGGACTCAACAAATGCAATCCATTGAAACTTCATTGCATCATTGCAACCTTAGTACTGGATGCAGATTTCTGCATAACATAAACCAGGTCTGGATGGAGGGGTTTCTGACTGATACTTGATGATGTTGAAGTTCAAGGTCATTCAGCACAAATGGGTTACATGTCTACTGGAGTAGAAAACTGGAGTGTTTATGAATGGAGTTTCTTAAGTACGATGTTAAACCCCTGTTCACTTCGCCTATAAATTTAGTTTGATTCAACTTTGTACACATGATTTCAAAGGTGAGGTTCCAATACTCTCGGCTTGTATTTGACCTCCAGGGATCGAAATAAAGTTTAATTTGCTTGCAGTGGTACAATAGATATTGAAATGGCACATACAAAATTTGTGTAGTGTGTCCTTTTTAATAATGATACTCACCATTTTTCATTAGATTGAAACTGTGATATATTTTCAAACAACTCGGATTATTCAAAATCTGTTTTTGCCCTCTATGAAACTATTTATTGGTGGCAGTCTCAATTTCCAAGCTTGGACATGGCCATATTAAATGTTATTGCAGATAACAGGAAATCCTGTTTTGGATGATAACATAGTTTGCGGGTTTGTTTATAGTCCTAGGACAAATTAAGCTCTTGGTGCAGTATTGATAGCATGCAGGAAATCCAGTTTACAGGTTTACAGTTAACTAGCTTACGTGATGTTTACCGATTTATTTAACAGTGAATTGAATGACATAATTGTTGTGATGATTTATGTTAAGCTGGATCATCAAAAGGTATGGACATGCATATTTTCATAAAGGCACGACTAAATTATCTGATTCCCCATGTCATCCTTGAAAAAATTCTTTTCTATCCCTGGACCTCTGTATATAGGAGTGTCAAAAGAGCTCAAGTTATAAAACATCGTGCAAATGAAAACCTTCATGGAATTTCAGATTAATTTGTTAAATCTCTCCATATGTGATTATTTATGATACTTAAGTTTCAATAAATCACATGTCTTGTGTCAAATGGCAAGATTGTTTAAAGGTCGTTCACAAATGAAATGACATGTAAATCATTCTAACACTTTCTATTTAAGAATGATCATTTTTCTTGAAGCCAGAAATTATTATTTTTGTATCTGTGTTCTCTCCAACTACAGCATAATGAAAGGAAGATAAGTTATGTTGATAATGCCTGCCAGGTAGCAATGAGATATATATTTCAGAATTTCCCCATTTGTTTCCCTAGGTTTGAGTTGTCCTTTATGGTCTGTTGCTGTGGTCTTTTAACCCTTCAGTCTTTTAAGCAAAGTTGATGGTTGAGTAGCCCAGTGGTTAAAGTGTTCCCTCATCATGCCGAAGACCCTGGTTCGATTCCCCACATGGATACAATGCTTGAAGTCCATTTCTGGTGTCCCCAGCTGTGATATTGCTGGAATATTGCTAAGAGCGGTGTAAAATCTCTCACTCACTAACTCATTCACCTTTAAGCAATGACGAGAACCTCTGCACATATTTCGGCACAATTAAAACATTGTTCAATTGGTCAGTAAGAAAATACACATTTCAATATTTCTACATGAGCAATTATGAAAGAGGTAGTTTTTGTGTCTTAATGGTTGACATTTTTGTTGTTTAAATGCTTGTTCAGGGGATATGTGATAGTGTGCTGACCCAGGTGTATAATGTTGCATTTACTCACTGTCATAACGGTGATGTAGTGCCTTGTTCATGCATTATGCACTCATGACTGCTGTGAATAAAGTTGATGTATGTCAACTATGCGTGATGCCTGCGTTTCATCAGTAAATAAATCTGAACACAAGTATTGCATCCTCTGGGAAATTACACAGCATTAAATGTTGGTGCTTTGGGTACTTTGTTTCCTATTTGTTTTTCGAAAGAATATTTGTATGCTGTCAACTTGTGCATTTAAATAATAGTTGATTGCTTTATTTATGTTACAAACAAGTAACTCATCTGAAGTTTTGTCAGTAGATAGGAAGAGTTGTTTATCTTTATGTGCTGGAATTATTAACACATTCGGCACTAAGGCTGAGTAATCAGACATAATGTCATGAGTTAGTTCCCAGACACCGACCCCAATTTATCAGCCAGGCAGTAATCACATCAAAATAATACACAAAATTTGAAACCTGCTTGACATGATTCATCTTTTTAATGCTGATATTTTAAATAGTGTCTGAAAATACAATGCAGCTGTTCATATTCTATTGACAGATTTAAAAGTATGAACTATTCTGCACACTTATGAAAATGTGAGCGATGTTAATGAGCGAAATGACTATGATAAATTGAATAAATTAAGGAGTAGAATTAAAAGTACACATTATAGTTGTAAATGCACATCAAAAATACTATTTACACCTTATACACCTGTTTAATATCAATTAAGTGACATCTCAACTTCCGTCACCTCAATCTTCATGTGGCCACAATGTTTAAAGTAAAAAAATATGTGCACAAGATAATTTTTTTCACAGGTTGCAACTTTGCATAATACGCCCATGAAGTTCCATATTTAACATATAGGTGGCGATTTCTTGCTTAATACGTTCACACTAGCAAGGTTTTACCCAAAACTTTTGGCTAAATGTATAGTATAACTTTTCATGAGGCTGATATTCATTTTCCTGATGATTGGCAGCCATGGGCCAACTGCATGACTTTGACAAAAAATGTTCCTTATAGCTAACTGGACGTGAAAAGCGTCATTAAGAAACAATCTGTCCAGCAAAATTGTCACTAACAACAGCAGAAATACTCCTTGTTATGGTGATATGATTGATATTCAGAGCTGTCAAACAATACCCAGCATTAAACAAATTTTCTTCCATGTTTGTTCTTACAGATCTTAGAAAATAGGGGTATTTCCTATTGTTGTGCCATGTTGCCAAGTGGAAAGTCACATTCATCGTGATATTGGTGACCATGTATGTAATTTAAAAAATCTTATTATGATTTTCCTGATTCACCGAAAAGTGAAAATGTGTAAAGGTTAGTTGGTAATATGACATCTTCCAAGTGGAAATAATGCTTCAGTTTTTGCTTCCTTCAAGGTTAATCTTGATATCATATGGGTGCAAGCGTGCATTTCATTAAGAAAATCATATTTATTTAAGTTGTAGTTAGATTATTTGATCAATATGATAGAAAGTACTTTCATATTTATCAACAGTAGGATTAGACAGTTGATATGATGTATGAAATGTAGTGCAAATAATGTTTCACAAGCTGATATTTTTTATGATAAACCTAGCTATCATATCTGTAATCTCACTCTCTGGGAACTTGACGTAATGGAAGTGACCGGTTATGGTGTTAAAAGAGTTAAAATGCCCTGATGCTGCGGTAGGGTCATTGGATCACATGCAAAGTTCATTCCACACATCAACATGGCAATTTTTGCCAAGGGATATAACTCTTCCATACTTATCAACAACTTTTCACCCCGTCTGTAGCCAGTGTTACCTCCCTGTATCCCCCAGTTTGCTGCACAAGCATGTTTCCATTAATAGCCCATTAGTAGTCAGTGTCTAGGCAGGTCTGGTTGGCATGGGGCCAAGATTCCAGCAGCCTATGGTGGGAAGTAGAGCCAGCTGTTTGTACAGGGTGCTTGCTGCAATAACTGCTGCCTACATACATACCAAACCTGTGGGATGTGCAGTTCCACTCAGACATGCCTTCACATCTTCCATCCCAACTGTCTTACTATGGAGAACTATCTAGTCTGTTGTGTTTTCATCGATGAATTTTGTTTAGTTCGAAGAAAATATGTTTGTTGGTTTGTCTTTTTTCAATAGAAAGCATTGAAGATGGTACACAAAATGCAAGCTTTTCTTGTGTTACTAATGTGATCATTTAATATTCTTCTAAGAAATGCAGTTCTTAGAGGCTGAGTAGGTGTATAGAATAGGTCCTGTGGAGGTCATGAAGGTCTTGAGGATTTTGAGATTATAATGAGTGGCAAGGGCAATTTCCATTAAACTATGTTTAGACCAAGATGATCATAGCTCCATGTTTACCCATGGTTGTAGCGCTAAGATCAGTGAGTCTGTAGAATATGTTTAGAATGAGTTACGTCTGGTCATTTCCATTGCAAGGGCCTCAGTTACATCCAATCCTTAGGGGTCTCTGTTATCATCAGCTTCTCAGCAGCTTGAGATTAAACACACTCCCTAGTCACAGCTAATTAAATTTAAATTCAGTCTGTCAGGGTATCCTTTTAACGATAAGGGGATAAACTCTACTGCAAGTGGGAATTAATTTGATATGCATGTGTATGTTTGTTATGATTTGTAGAACAGGTTAACTGTGTAATGGTTTATGCTGGTGAGCACAGCTGCTCTTGATAAACTAACCAACTATTCTCTGTTGCTGTAAGCATATCAATGCTGGGCTTCAACTTTGTAAATAGGCTATTTCAGGTGCAGAGCTATACATACACCTGTACAGCATCAGTTGATCTGTTTTTATGGGGATTTTATCATTTCGTCCTGCCAGATTTGTTGAAAAATTAAAGATATGTTCCAGGTTTGTGCTGTTATCTTGCTGTGAATTTTCCATTCAAAGACAGTATTCGTTCTTTCTATGATATGTTTGTTTTTTTCTCTGTACTTACACTTTTGTCAGATCCCAGACTTCTCTTCAGTTGATCTTCAGTTGTATGTGTTGTCAAGTTGGTGATTAGGAATAAAAAAATCTACACATCTGATGCCAGTCACTGTTTAGAGTGTCCCCAGCTTGTATATCTATGAAAATAACATAAGTCTGTCAGCTGTCAATGTAACAGTCAACAATTCTCAGGTGTCAATGATCTGGTCCCCTACCCAGTCAACTGTTGTATATCTGGTTAACACTGGATTCATGAAATTGTTTGTATGACTCCTAGCAGTCCTTTGTTTTCTTGGTGATCAGTTGGATGATGGATGACATTTTCTGAACTACTCCCACCTTGCCAGGTGTTAAACAGTAATTTTCGACAGTAATTTGATTGTGATTACTTGGCCTCAAGGTGAACTCTCCTCCCCCTCTGTAAAGCCAAACTGACAACTCTGCCCTTCCTTGTCGAATGTGTTTTTCATACCTAGTTGACCCATGAAGGTCCTGGGGGGTAGAATAGGCCTTCAGCAACCCATGCTTGCCATAAAAAGCAACTATGCTTGTCGTAAGAGGTGGCTAATGGGATCGGGTGGTCAGGCTCGTTGACTTGGTTGACACATGTCATTGGTTCCCAATTGCGCAGATTGATGTTCATGTTGTTGATCACTGGATTGTCTGGTAAAGACTTAATTATTTACAGACTGTGCCATATAGCTGGAATAAACTCACTCACTCATACCTTGTAAAAGTCCTTAGAATGTGTGATTAATGATGAGCCAAATCAGCTGTTATTGACACTCTTTTTTTATATAGTTTAACAAATATTGTCACTGTCTCTTCAAGGAAAACATATGGAGTGGAGCCAGGGAGAGCAGAACATACATATACATTGACATATTTTAGTGATTCAGCTCAGTATTGCTCAAGTCAGTTTGAAATAAGAAGGTTAAAACTCTAAAATAGTCATTATTGAAAGATGATTAGATATTTTTGTGTTTGTCTTTCATTAGAACCATCATAGCTGTCACCATGTGGCATGGTTGAGGTTTTGGTCAGCACAGGACCTTTAAATGGCATTTACTCACAGAACTTAAACACTACAATCTCTGTTCAGATGGGAGTAAGGTCTGACAACTGGGTTGGAGAGTTGAAGTGCTAAGCATGATGTGAAAGACTGCTCACAAATTCTGGCATGGAAAATGGTCCCTGGTAACCAATGCTGAGGTGCCAGACTTGATCAGTTGATTTGATTGGACCCAGAATGTTACTGAATAATTTATTCACAGGTTGTTCTGATCCAGTTGTTGTGAACAACAAGCAGACGAATAAATACCATCCGTCGTTCGATCATTGAGTAATGTGTAATGCTGATATTATTCCATGAGACACCTGACTGATTACTTAGGATTGAGATTACTGGAGATACATTCTATGTCTTGATCTTCTTCTTTGTCACATAGAAACTTTAATTTTACACGAATATTTACACTTTAATATTTTGATAAACCTTTGAATTACAATCATATTAAATAGTGAGAAGTGAATTACAATACAGTCATTTACTGTTACGAGGAATTCAACTTCAAGAGCCCAGTGCCCCGTTTCACAAAGCTCTCATACGCCTAAGATCTTGTAACATTTCTTGCAGCATCCATAGCTTCTGTCTTACAGTATAAGAGGTACAGTGGCTTCAAGAAAACTTACAAGATCTTTGACTTATGAAAGTATTGTGAAACGGGGCCCAGTAACATTAGATTTGGCTGCTGGTGTAGTGGTATCATGCAAGATCCCCATTCTTGCAACCCGGGTTCAATGCCCGGGTGGCACATGTCCTTTGTATGATTGTTTCATTTTAATAACACAAACCACATGCATGCAGGTTTTTGCTTTGTGGTGGTTGTGTAACGTTTACTCTCTGCGCTCAAAAGGTGTTATTTCCTTGTGCATCAGAGTACACTGTATATTACATAAACCAATCAGATCAGATCTTTCTGACACAGAGATATGAGAATGGATTATTATTTTATCTGGTAATTCTTGGTCATATAGCACTAATGATGGCAGCTCTTTGAAGCATAAACATTTGTAAATAGCTTTAAGTATATATTCTTTCAAGAACTCTGAAGCTGAATTGCTTCATAACCATAGTACTGATGTGTTTAAGGATAATATGCTGAGCTTCATTTCCCAATTGTAACCATCACATTCTATGTGAAAGAGATCAATGCAGATCCTGTTTAATCAAGTGAATATTATTGAAGAACACATGAGCAAGATCAGGAGCTGATATGGATTTACTTTGTCAAGTTTGATTTATACAGTTGTTGTGCACGGTTATTATCAAAGTGATTAAACTCAGCAGTTTCATGAAGTCATGAATGATGGGAATATTGACATCAGGATGGGTTGATTAGAGTCTCTGGACAGTGTTCAGTAATGAATGAATGCATATCCTGTTTCAAGAAAAAGTATCATGAATATTCAGACTTGTTCAGCAGTTGTGAGCTCTTTCTATATTTGACTGATTTCATTAGTAACTGATTTCTTGAGGCAGATTATCATGTTGGTAATTCCCTGGGGTCATGCCCCTCCATGCTGGAATGTATAGAGGCCTGTTTACATCTCCCCAGGCATGTTGCTGGCTGGCTGGACATTGGCTGCCTCAGTCCTCTAGGGACCATACCAAGACTTTCTACCAGGATTACCTTCTTCTGTAGGAGAGGGTACTCACAAGCAATTAATATGGCCCCCATATGGACAGCCAGATGATTAAAAGATACTTAAGAAGAATTCTCACAATTCAAAATTGACAATAAAATGCATTGTTTGATTTGCTCATTGTTGTTGCTTGTTGTTGATGTAGTTGTTTTCATCGTCATCTTTATCTCCACTAATATTGATATTATTGATGATTTACCTTCTTTCACTCACTGATCACAATAGCCAACATTCCCTCTCAGTGAATGTGTGTAAAAGGGTTTACAGTTATGATATATGCTACATATAGGTTTGCGTTATACAGTAATCCATCTGCAGTGGATTTGAATAGATGCTAGCTGGACATCTGAAGATTTTTTTATAACTTTTGCTTCATGTTGGTGTGTACTTCCTCTAATGCATTCCCTAACCTGGCAGAATGGTGTCTGAATGAAGTGCTTTAACCTAGATTGGATTTTGGACCTTCTTGGATTATGGTGTAAATACAGTTGTGAGAAAATTAGACTTTGTGCTTGCATTGATTTCTCTGAAAAGAGAGCAATGCAATGATGCATTGACTGAGAGGTCAAACTGCAGGCATTTTGTTGTGTAACAAGTAGTATTGATTATAATGTTGGTTTGAGACCACTTGCTGATTTATGACTTCATTGACCATCCTTTGTGAGATCAATGGGAGAAAGTCTTCAGTTAATGGAGAGGAAAGAGGCAGATGGTTTGTAATTGTATTTGTATCATGGTTGGATCAGTGCAGTCTGCATACAAACAGTTGTCAGCCCATTAGCAGTTGTGTGAAGGCTAATTGATCCCATGGACAGGAAGGCATAGTCTTCATATTCCATGTTCTTCTGAACATGTAAAGTGATGGAAATCATCACTGTCCATTTCAGTGATGTTTTGAGCTTTAATGTTATATGGATGAACAGGTTTTGATACAAGATGAACATATTTCTTTGAAGACTTTGTTGACATTATGGGATGTATGCTTAATGTGGCAAATTAAATTAGTGTATGGTTAGCAGAATCCCTCATGTTCAGTTTTATTTCATGTTAACGTTAGAAAACATGGAATCTATCATATCAAGAATACCTTTAACTTGCCAACCACTGAGTTCTTATCCAGATGTTTTGCTAAGTACAACCTGGTGACTTAATGCTAAGTTTATTTCAAGATGCAAAGGCCCACCATGATGTTACTGGAATCTTGCTGAAAGTGGTGTGAAACCACACTCGGTTAGTCCTTGCACATCCCCGCAGTTGCTGATCCATGCCGTGTGTGAACTTGTGCATGTACATTTTATCAAAGATGTGAATGGACAGACCTCAGTCATTTTGACCTTTCCCCCCCCCCCCCCCCCCCACATTCAGCATGACAGCTAAAGCGACATAACCTGATAATTACCGTAACCCAACTCAGTCACTTACTGGATTATCTCTAAACTCAAGCTAAAGATTGTTCAATACAGAATACCCTATGATGTAATAGAAATTATGTGAGAACTGTCTAGTAGTATAGGGAATCGATTGATGTGTCAATGGTCTCTGTATGTGTGACTACCTCTTGTCTCATGGTATTGAGCAACGCAGAATAGATGCTGAAATAGATGTATTTTTGCATCTTGAGGTAATTCTTTCCCAGAAGCATAATGCTACACTTATGAATGTAATTTTTACATGTTAAATTACAGTATGCCCCGCCCAGTGGAATAGCCTAATGGCTAAAGCATCAGCTTGTCACAATGAAGACCTGGGTACAGTTTTCCTCACATGTGTACACACAGGATTATCATGTGTACAAGGTGAAGCACACTTCTGTGATGTTGCAGGAATATTGCTATAAGCAACATGATACTAAAACTTGCTCAGTACAGTACACAATACTTCTTTGTTACTTTTTAGGACTTCTGTATAAATGTGTGCTTAAACTTTGTAGCTGTCAGGGTTTCGAAAATATACAACATTGTTTCTCTCCTCCTTACTGGCATTATGTGTATCATCCCCAAATGTTTAATGGCTCAGTGCCTACTACGGCAAATTCCCAAGTGTTTTGAGACATCCCTTCTCCTGAAAAGCTGCAGGAAGGGCTGGTGCTGGTCAAGGAGTGTTACATCAGTAGACAGGGAAATGCAGACAGAGGGATACTCTGGCCAGATGGCTCATATCACATAGCATATTGTTACAGTATAGAGATTGATAGGTTTGAGAGAGGATGTGGCAGTTGGAACCATGCTTCTTGGTGAAGCAGTGTCCAGAAAGCTGGGTATGCTGGAAGAGATCCTTCCTTGAGCTGGTTTTGAGAACACTTAATTTCAAGAAAGGTGTGGATAAAAAAGAAATGCAAAAACATGTCCAGCAAGTACTCAGCTGATCTGTAGCTGAATTCTGATGTCTTTCGATTAAAATGTACCAACAAATTTGCCCTAGAAGCCTTATAAAAGACCTTAGACCATTGCCAAGTGAGTTACACATGTAGAGAGTTACAACGTTTGAAGTAAGACCTGGGCCTGAGATTGAATAGATTTCTGATGGACAGTCTGAATTTACAGCTAACCAGTCCCATGGTTTGGTAAATAAAATTTGATGTTCCATACCTCTGAGTGCATTCACAATATTTTTGTGTCTGGTTAAATCCATTTCGGGCTGGTAACATTTTAAGGTTTTGATGTCTTGGAGGGTTTTTGCTTATTTCATACACTGGGTTACATTTTCATGCCTGAGACTTTTTTTGCACAATTCCTAAATACTTTTTATTTTTTAGTTCAGTGAGACTTTGATAATGCATTGAATACATTTCAATTATTCTGCACAACTGTTTCAGTTGTGAGCGCCTGTTGATGCTTTACTGTTGGAATCTAGAAGCTTTGTGTTGTTGAGATGATGACTTAAGCACTCTTGTGGCATCAGGAACAGATGGAAGAGATCAAGTTACCATGGCAATATAGGATTCTGTGGTGCTGATATTGCCTGCTGTTGTCACCTGCCCAAACATGACATAACAAAAGATATTCAAAATGTTCCCACTATGATCAACAGCTAATCCCTTTTTGAACAAGTTACATCTTCCAGTAGCCGCATGGGATGTGGGAGAGCCTAGTAGTTTAAGTGTTTGCTTGTCTTGCTTAAGACCAGGGTTCTATTCCCCACATGGCCCATATGGCTACAATGTAAGTTGTTCACTGGTCATGGAAGGGTGGGGGTTCATAGGTTGATGTACCCTCTAAGGGCGAGGGAGAACATTAACAAACATTGAGGGAATATCAATTAATGGGCTCCGAGGGACCATTGAACAACATATTTATGTTTCCAAACACATTAACCCCTTGGGTGCCACAGTGACATATATGTTCTTCCTCATCAACCCTCACTTTGAAGTCCAATATAAGTCTAAATATATCACACAAATATTCATAATAGTTTTGAATTCTAAGTGAATTTCCTGTTTCTTGATACCATCCACTACTATCACAGACAAAGCTCAACTTCTTAAAACAACCTTTCAAAATATGCTTCATCGTAAATGTGACCCTTTCTTTCAGATGAAGGCCCGTTGAACAAGAGTAAACAGAATCGCCCTATCCTTCCGATTACACTTTCACTATTACAATCTATATTTTGCATATCTATCAGATATTTTTTCAGAAAACTAATTTCAGTATCTGCATTTAGCCTATACGCATGTGTTAGAACTAATAGAAAATCACACATAGCCATTACTGCAACATGCTCTTTAGTTCCTGTGATGTACAATATTTAATATACTGGGACTATCATACTTTCATACGAACAGATTAATAAACAGTGATTTAATTCAGCCTTAAAGTAAAACTGATAATGTTAATGAAAATGTTTATATGTATATATATTTAATGAAATGTACATGCACACACATTTCCAGGAATGTTAATTTTTAATTGTTTCAAGCCCAGGTACAAATCTTTTTGTAGCCATTGCTAGATCTTGCTCACAAAAAAAACCAAACAGAGTTCTGCCCCCTTCTCAATTTGTATTCACAACACATCGGTAGTTTCCATACATCATTTACTACTACTAAGTACTGAATTAGTTGCCCTTGGCTGTGAAGTACATTGGAAAAAATGGAAGAGAATTCATCCAATGAGACAGCAACATTTCTGTGTGAAGTAAGATGATGTGTGAACCTCATTTCTGGTGTCCCCAGCCATGATTTTGCTGGTAAAAGCAACATGAAACACTACTCACTCATAATAAACACAATATACCCAATGCAACCCATGCAAGTCTAGCAAGTGGCAAGTATGGATTACCACGGTTTTGGAACTTGTGGGTTTACTTTGCAAGCTGTACATCTTTTGTGTTCAAATATTGTCTGTTTAATGTTGTATGTTGTGATTACCACAGGGATATATCTGAACCTTTTCAGAGGCCAACATCCGTTGTTCATTGTCCACTAATGCCAGTAACCATTTCCAAATTAGATTCTGAAATTTCCCAATTCGTAATACTCTACTTCTGTGACAGCTATGTAGAGGTTGACTGATAACACTATCAGCATTTGCCTACTTTTGCATTGTTAACATTTCACAAAATAAGATCATAAGTTTTAAAATCAAAATTTTAACAACATAATGATTTTATTCCTTGTGTACCTGCTAAGGACATACGGTTCTGATTCCTATATTTATCCCTGGGTTATCATCTGGATTATCAGGTTTTATACTAGGCATATTTCAGCCAGATATTAATATCCATTCTGTCAGCTGATTGAGAAACAAGTAGGTTACTCAAGCTTCTGTATTGTATGAGAATGTTATGAGGAACTCATCATGTAAGCCTTCCGGCAACAATTAACCACCATTTTTGTGCATATCATTTTTCTCAACTCTGAGATTAAAGTGCATCAATAACCTTGGATAGATTGAATTGATTTCATTGAGATCTATCAGTACTCAGTTCAATAGGTTGCTAGCAGATGATTCTCTAACAACTGTTCATGACTATACACAATCTTTGTAGGTAACGGTGTTCCAGGACCTAGCTTCTGGTATAGCTTTGAATTCACTACATTCTGTAATGGATTGGGAGTGTATAGAAACATATTAACCCTTAGCTTGTATCCCAGGGCCTGAAAGGCACGGGTGCCTGTTTCCGCTAGTATCATTGAAACAAATTAGAACTTTCAGCTGAAACTTTATGTATGCCTCATGTTATGTGAATACCAGTCTCAAAAAAAGTTTTCATCAACACTTACTTATCAGTTAACGTTTCATGGTCATTATTTTTTTTTACCCACGTTAAATGCATACATGGGCCTGACAGACCCAGACACATTGCTAGAAGTCTTGTTTTCTGCATCCAAACAGTCAAGGTAACTAGCTGACTCAAGGTTTTTTATATCAAAACAAAGGTTAATGGTTGGAAGTTATGGCAGTAGAAAGTCAACTTCTTCATTGCCACTAACCAAAACATCTACCCAGAATATCTTACGAGGTTCACTGCAACGGATGGTCAGTGTGGATAATGTAATCCCTGAGCATGCCATGTTTGTGACTGACAACATGGTTAAAAAGATTCATTCTTTTATGAACATAGAATGTAAATGAGTGGGTGAGTGAGTATGGTTTTACGTCGGTTATATTCCAGCAATATTGCGGCAGAGGACACCAGACTTATGATTCACACATTGTTCCCTTAGGGAATCAGACCCAGGTGAAGAGAGAATGCTTTAACCAGTGGGCTATCCCACCACACCACAAACATTGAGAGGAAGAGAGCTGTGAGGGGCAAATAGGGGCAGACAAGAATGTGTTTGGAAAGAAATGAATAAAGATGAAATTTCGGCCCTGATAGTTCTGACGACAATTGGTTACCTGAAACAGTTGATGGTGGATTCACAGTATGGAATTACCCTTGTCAGCGCACTGCCTGAAAGGTGGTTCTTGAACCTCAAATCCATGCTCAGATTCAATGACAAGGCACCAATAAGTGCTTGTCGTGTAAGTTTGTTTGTATCTGAGACACCTGTGAGGAGTCTGAGTCTTTTCTGGGTGCTATTATCAGACACATTGGTGTTAACCAACATTATGTGGATTCCGCACCTTTATCCAGTAACTGGCAAACCAAAGCACGATGAGAAGCTTTCTGAATCCTTTCTATCCTATCATTATGTAGAGGTTTACAGGTCATAGAGGTTTGCCTACCTGGGGCCAAGTGTGGGATCACCTTTAAGATATCTAGAATGATCCTGGAGTAGCAAGAGTTCCTTAAAACAGGTTGGAATGCAGGCAACAGAATGTGCACAATCTATCAGGCATCAATGATGCTTCTTACAGGATGACACTTTCTTAGATCGTGTTCATACATCTGAGACCTTTGGGCATGATTAGCCCGAGGGTATTTCTCTGTATATATTGACAAAACATGTTCTGTCCCATATTCCATATTCAGGATATGTCTCTCTAGGTCCAACAGATGTGCTTAAAGTCGGAGGCCCAGCGCTTGAGCAGATGTGCTTCCTCTTCTGACTCTCAATCTGAAATTTCCCTGCATTTGACTGCTGTATCCTTCAGACTGCCATGTCGTGCAGATTTAGGATGGCGGGATCTGGATATGGCTCTTTCTTGGGTAGATGGGTTTCACATGTAACATTCCTGGGCTGAGTTAAATGGGATTTAAATGGAATCATTTGCCTGTATCCAGGGTTAGAGCATGTCTCTGGACACTTCCATCACAACCGTGGATTACCCGATAGTCTCCACCATCTCGGGCATTGTCCTAGAACTCTACCATGACACTTTCATATCATGTACCTCAGAAGGAGGGTTTGGCATGTGTACCTTGGCAAGACAGACAGATACAGGGTTCTTAGGGCCTATGGCTTCCAGGCTGGTGAAAACATCAGTTAAAGTCACCATTTCCCATGAGAGCTTACCTGCCACTGGTCATAGAAAGCACTATGACTTTGTGGAGAAAGTCTTCTAGATGTGACTGGCCAGTTCGTCTTCGCTTGTAAGAAGGAAAAAACTTAAACTAAAATTAAACCTTCTTAAAATTCATAGCTTGACTCCCAACTTTTGAATTTATATTTTAAAAATGGCGGGATTACTTATCCTTTAGTGTAGATGACACTTCTAAGCTCTTCCATGACTAATACTGATGAATTGCAGCAAGTGATTTCCTTGTGCGCAGGAATAGTAATATTCGGAAGCATACAAGGTAAGGGATAAGTATGTTATTGCCAAGATGAAGTCATGAAGCAGAGAATCCTAGATTCTGATTCCAGTCAGTAGTATGACAGATCAAACATGAAGTGAATACATTCCACAGCAAACATACTTTTGACCAATATGTAACCTTGACATGCATAGCTTGGAGTAATACAACAATCGTAATCTGGTAAAATTATGAATTGTACTGTACTGTAACCATCACCATACATGGAATATTGCTGAGTGTGGTGAAAAACTAAACTTGTTTGTTTAGTCACCGAACTGTAATAGCTGATAATTACTTAAAATACAGGATCCTTATGTTTTTGTGAAGAATCTTGTAAACGAACATTACTTTGTATCCTGGTAACATATTTTGTTGATCTATTCTGTACACAGTGTAAATCATATGGAACCCTGACTTTTACCGGTGCTGAGTAATCAGTTCTTTAAACTGTAATTTTACTGCTTCGTGATGTGTAACGGGAAAGCACTCCAGGAGTAGAATGGCACGGTCATTATAAAATAACTGGGAAACATGCTTATCCATTTAGGAAAAAATACACATCATCCTGTTATTTCGTTGTTGTCTTTTAAATGAATCTTTCGTCAATGTGTACTTAAGATATACTTTAAAAGTTACATGTACCAATGATCCTAATATTTTGGAAAGGAATATCTTGAACAGTGTGCTTGTCATACTGACAGGAAAAGATCATTTGGAAGATATTTTTGGCATAGCTAAAACACCTCTCTCCTAGATTGAACAATATGTGGATGTAAATAGGCCAACCATCCACTTGTACCTCCTGCATGTACACATTGAGAAGGAATGGCTAGCTGTGAATTATGTCATATGATTTTCAGATGAAACATTGAGAACAGCTTAGTGTGTTTTGGATTTAATGTCATTGTATTCTTCATCAAATTTCTGATACCTCATATGCACTTTTTACTAAATTGCAGTTGTTGACTTGTACTGTTACAATCTAGATACACATTAGAATTAGTTTTCAAGAACCTATTCTTGCAATAGACAGCATCAGGTGGCTAGGCTTTCTCACTTGGCATGGCTTGATTCAAGCATTTACTCGCCCTGGTGCAACCTGTAACTGCAAGTGCAACCTGATATTTACATTAACGCAGTACATAGATAATACTTTGCTCTTTAAGGTACTGAGACTTAGCTGGAAAACAGAATGATGACTGCATGGCTTGGAACAGGGACTGATGACTACTCAAACCATGATCATATGACTGTTCATATTTGATTTTGAAAGTTAAATTTTCACATACAATACTAACAGGGATACAGAGATCAGCATATTCAGCTATCTCTCCAGTCTGTCCTCACAATCCATCAATTTCCATGTCATATCTTCAAATCCTCAGTCCATTTTCAGTTTTAAAAATATGTTGAATTCTGGGTACTCTGTATTTGAGAATCAGGGAAATTTGTCATATTCTGATGACTCTTGTTTTGTTTGAAACTATCTTAACTGGCATGAGCTCCAGACTACATGGTTTTGGCCAACAACATTCACTATGTTTTCTGAAGGAAGATTTGAACGTATGTGACAAGAAAGGGTTACGTTGTGGCTTAGCAATAAATACTGCAAGGGATCTCATTAAGAGAGAAAATGAACCTTTTAAAGTGTGTTCATGTCTTACAAATGAGCTACAGACCCATGCCAGTTATAGTCAGGCTCTTGACATTATTTCCATAGATGTTAATTTAGTGTGCCATAAACAATTCTTGTGAATGTGATTTTTGTAAGATGCAAGTCTTACACATTTGTGAAGAATCATTTTACATATAGTCGCATAATTTCTGTTTAATTTTCCACTGGTTATGTATGGAATGGCAACAAGTTGATCGACATATGCACAGTGCCAATGACTAAAGTTATGTGCACAGAGCAGAGATAATTTCACATTTGCCTGTCAAATTTTACGAAGGTGCATCCTAAATTTACTTCATAAAAATTTTTTATGCGACACTGAAATAACATGTAAGTCTATGGGAATTACCTCAAATGTCTGAATATAACTGGCATGGGTCTCTACTTCATTACTACTTTGCACTGACATCATGGAGGTTGTTGCATCCTAGTTTTGAGAGTTCTGTTGGGGGAACATCAGTGTAGGATGGTAGAAATTTGTTGTTTCTGTCAGAATTCTTTGTTATTGTTGCCAAATTGTGGCAAATTAACATTTGTGTCACTATGATTCTCCCCTCCTGCATATATTGGAAAGAACCAGTCATACAGTTCTTACTTGAAGACAGGTCATGTTGCCACTGGTGTAATTAAAGACTTATATGACCCATCAGTGATTTTCTTTCGCGTCCTGTTTTACACACCAGTCAGTCACAGCCTTGTTAATTTGTCTTGGACAGATAATCCTGTGATTAATATTATAACTATGTACTCTTCCTAGCTATATTGGTGCAGAATATCCATATCAACTTTCTACAATGACATGCAGACAACTAAGTACTAACATTTCCAATCCAGTTGAATCATCTCTCACAAGTAATACAATGTGAAGTGAAAACTGTTAGATGTTTTGTCAGTTAATATGTAAATAACCCAAGGAGATAACAGTCCAGCTTTTAGACCCTATGAAAGTTTGGTGCTTCACTGAATGTGAAGGCAAATTCCTAATGTTATCCTGATAGGCTGGAAAGAAATTTCTTGTTTTTCTTATTCAGTACATCCACTTTGGCTGAAAAAGGCTTTTCTTGCATACCATTTTGCTTTTTCAGTGTATGTATGTATGTATGTATGTATGTATGTATGTATGTATGTATGTATGTATGTATGTATGTATGTATGTATGTATGTATGTATCTATGTATGTATCTATGTATGTATCTATGTATCTATGTAAATGTTTAATTGGTTTACAGTCGACTCAGCAGTGAGCGTCGTCATCGAGAGCGCCGTCACCGACACAGAGAACGTTCCTACTCCAGATCCAGATCCTTGAGCCCAAGTCACCACAGTCGCAGCCACCACTACGGAGAATCGGACCACAGTTCACGATACCGTTCTGACAGCAGACGTCATCGCAGACGTCACCGTCATCATCGCCGAAACAGACGGTCGTATTCCTCAGGCTCAAGTCGGGTAGGTGTCGTCCTTGAGTTCTTACGTTTGTGTAGATGAAAAGTCCATGACGTAACGTAGTTGTACACATAGTTGCGTAGGACAGTGTTAACGATAGGAAGCAGAAGGACTCCTAAACAGGGGTCAATCAGGTTAGTATCATCTTGGGGTGAGGGGAAGGTACAACATGCATCACAGACTAGGGAGGAGAAAGGAATGGTTATGGTGTTCCTAACAAGACTCAGGATAAGAGGTGAGACATAGGTTAGATCTAACCAGGCAAGAAAACACAAGATTAAGTGGTTAGGAATCCATATAAGGTAGGGAAAAGTTTTTATTACACTAATTATTCAGTATTCAGATCACATTGAAGTATTTTGAAACATACCACAGATCATCCCCCCCAAAAAAAATAAAATGAAAACTGAACAACGGAAGATTGTCTGATTTTAGTCAGCACTTTAACTTTTAGGGTATCTCTCAGCTTAAGAGTAAAATGGAAAATGTATTCATGCCTGTGAACACTTTCGTAAAATTTCTAAATTTGACACATGCATTTGATTTATTAGTTTGTTTGCATCATAAAGTTTTACAAGTGTACATCATCTGGTACAATGTGTTACAAGACCAGTGATGATGCAAAATATGGCTGTAGTTACAGAACACATGTTGGAACTAAATTAACGTTGTTAAAATTACCAGAAATCCCAAAACAGTAGATGTTAGTACAAGTCAATAGTTACACATGCAGTAGATTTCTGTAATTGTTAAACTGATATGGCGGGGAAATATGTGTAGGACATTCAGCGATTAGTGTTGGCAAGTTGGAACCCCTGCTGTCTCTATACATGGTAAGTGTAATTTGCATGACTTGTATTATCCACGTAAGTATAACAAATTACAGTTTGATTGTTTGCAGCTGCAAATAGTTACTGCAATGTATTTAGAAATGTTGGACAACAGCAGCAAAAGCCTGCGTAGCTGATGGTACTCTTAAACAGTCACAACAGGCGTGGCCTTGAAGGCTAACGCCAGTCTTTTATCAAATAGTCCTCCAGTGACACAGTAATAGCCCAGCATGCATACAAATGATGGGTGGTTCATTATTCTGTCTAGGTTTCTGTGTTTGAGAGGGGAACCAAAAAATGTGTGACGAAATTTTCACATGAGCATTTTCGGTAAACTGTAGCCCAAGCTCTTGGACTAGGCAATGGATGTAGAGAAATTTCGCCTTGACTAGTGCTCAGTCAAGTTAGGATATTGATTTGTGAATAGAGATGGGGGAAGTGGTGGGCTAGCTGTGCTATGCATACGACTAATAGTGAATGTTGATTGTGGAATTGATGGGGGGAAGACTTCAGCAGATGGACACTGTGGGCTGTTCGCCTGCCAAACAAGGCGCCAGTCCTTGGCCAGAGACTCTGTAACTGGTGATATTGATGGTTTTTATCGAACCCCGACCACAACTGTTGACTTCTGTCTTGGACCACTCAGCTGTTTCTCCTTCTGCTGTTAGAACAATTCTTGTGAATCTGTGATCCTTGGAGGATCTACCCCGGACATGGACAGATGGCTCAGCCTGTGATTTCTTGACTCAGTGTGTTGTTTAAGTTATGGTGATCATATGATGCAATTGGTCAGGAAGATGAAGATGTCAGGATGGACGTTACATGTGAACATCCATATCATTGATACATCTTCATAATCAGGCAGCAGGGGATCAATATTAAACTAAGTGATGTGATGAATTGTATATCTGGAGATAGACTTGTGCTCCATGATGAAAAAATGCCATTTTGGTACATGCATCACTAGCAACTTGATCCAGCTGTGTTTGGCTGGTCTGCAAATGTGACACTTGACCTGTACTTCCGATGTGTACATTCTTACACCCATGGTTAGCCTGCGACTGGGAAGCTTCCTCTCAGGAAGGCTGTGCTTCACATTGTCGGTCTAGGAGCAACGTGATGTAGGTCAAAACATTGAATGCAGTAGGGACACATCTGGTGGAGCTGTCCTCCAACATGACCACAGGATGACATCACATCATATCACAGATTAATGGGTCATTATGCTGACAATCAGGCTTCTTGATTGACAGGCACTGTTACCAGGAATGTAAATAGCGCCTTCAATTGTTTCTCTGTTCTGCTGGTTGTTGGAGGTGTGGGTCTGTCACATGAGTTGACAGAAAAGCTTTGTTAACAGCAGTGCTAGTGAACGATATAGCATGAGAGGGATTTGCTGGCAGGTTTTCCAGTGTCTCCACATTGAGAGGATGTACAGTAATAATGGCCAAATTAAGGTATGCAGATATTGCGGATGGTTGACAGAAAACAACTATGACATGAATGATGTGATCTGAATGGGACGGCCACAGAATTTCACAGATCAGGTTGGACTCTTGTTTTGCTTGAATATATTGTCTCTGATAAATGTAAATGTAAGTCTCAGTATGTTTATAGATCAATATTTTTCCTTCTTATATTAAATATATATAAACATTGCTGTTTCTGTATGTTGAACTATTATCCTAATTCTAGAAGACTTTGACCTTTTAGAAGTGTCAATTTACATTTATTTGGAGAAGTTTTTGATATCAGGCAGTCTTTTATTAAAGATTTAGAGAGTACAATAGAAATTAAAGATTTAGAGATACGAATATCATAGATTAGTATTTAATGATAGGAGACACCAATAGGTGTATTTAAATAATAGCAGGAAGACAAGTGTTTACATTGCTTCACACACAAAGTATCTGATGTTAAAAAAGTTTAAACATATTCTCAGATTTGCAATCAGATGTGTGGTATTATATTTTGAAGAGTATGACAGAAAATGGTCTGCCCTATAGGTACTGTGGAGTATCAAAATGCCATGAAGTGTCATCAAATCTCATTCAAGGAATATTCATGAACAAATGAGATACATGTTACTGAAGATATGTGTTCATAGGGGGTATCTAGTTAAAACTTGACTCATTAGCAACTCTAAACTTTTTTTTGAATGGTCAGCATTTTCTTTCTCAAAGTAAACATAGGCTCTTCTCCAAGACTCTTGCCACCAGTGAAGACACATCTTCTGATGATATTGACCCATTTACTCCTAAAACCTGACATAAGTGGCAGATTTTGAGAGAACAGTATGAGAATTCTGGCATATTGACAGAATCAAATTTCAGATGATTTTGGTGACTGTCTTGACCCAGAAGTGCTTGCCTCTCTTGGGATCAATGGGAAATGGGCTGAATGTTCTGATTAGAATATGGGTGGTGAGAGTCCTGGAGATGATTGCAGGCCTGATCCATGAACGTTCTAGCTGTCTATACACAGACTTAGGTAATGGTCCCCAACCAGATGTATTGCTGCTTATTAATCTTCATATGAGAGCAGTGTTTCAAGCAGTTTGATGAAAATTTGCAACTTTTCTCAAATTATTAATTTACTGAATTCAAATAATATCCATCCTACCAATCTTAAAAAATTTAGTTAATTGAAGTGTCATGAAAACAATATAGTGTTGTGATTTTCTACAGTGGTCTCTGGTTTGACATTGCCAGAAAAAAAATGTGTATTCTCATATTTTACATGAAATATGTTGGCACATTATGGTTCTTATTTTCTCTAAAGAATAACTTTTAGAATGTTTCAAGTTTAAGTGTGTAATAGACAGATAGTTTGATATATATCTCCCTTCAGACTAAAATGCCAGGGCTATCTCTAAGGACCTAATAAGTTGATACCCCATGTTGAGTACTACCATTATGGAGAGACAGTAGTATGTCCATGTAAGTATAACTGTGATGTTTACACTGCTGCCTGTCCTGCCTGCAGGGGTCCCAACAACCTCCCAGTGGTCCATAGATAAGGACAGGAGCTGCTGGAAATAAATCCATCTTCACCAGCCTTCTTGTATTGAAGGGAGGAGGAGGACACCCCAGCAATACTGCCTCCCCCTCCCCTTCCCCTCTCTCCCTCCTGCCTGCACCCATGTGGTGCTTGGAGAGTGAAACTTTAGCAGATGCTGCTACCAGTCTATTTTTAGCATCCCCCATAGTTCAGTGGATGAGGTTTCACCCCCTCTCTGATGTAGGCAGTGTGCTCTGTGAGAAAGCCAGTGCTCCATAGGCTGTGGAACAATTTGGAGGGGGAGAGAGATAGATATATACACCATCTACACAACAGAGGATATTCTGGGAAGGAAAACTCATAGCTGGTGCAGCAGTGCTTTTGTTGTTGGGGGTGCTACACAGAGTTTGGCTGAGTTGGTTTTGAAGCAGCACCCATTGGAGGCATTGGCTCCCCTCCTGTCACTCTCATACCTTTAGACTGGCTTACTACCTTCTCTCAGGAGGTGCAGGCTCCTGGCTCAGTCTTTCGACATGAGAGTAGATGTTCTAGCTGCTTTCAAGGAAGTTAAAGAATGGGGGAAAAATATGCCTGCTTCTGAATCAAAGCGGAACTTGCCTAACAAGGTATGTGGTCGTGGGTTACTCGGGCCATAGTGTGTTGTAGCAGGGACAGGAAGTTGATAAGTTTATGTAGGACATGCATGAGAGGGTAGTCAAGGTACGGGACAAATAGTGAAAAGTTTCATCATTTTTCTTATATCTTTCCTTGAACAGAAAGTATTTATGAATTACATTTTGTGTCAGATTGGATAAATGTCAATTTCACAGAAAGTATTTAGAAGTTATTTTTCTGACACGGCTATGTTTGTTTGGTTTGTCATGACTCAAAAATATAGCTTTATATTTTGAGAAACAAACTTTTTGGAATTTTGTCATTATTCAGAAAAATACAGGTTACCTATATTTTCAACATGGACTGGTGCTTGCAAGACAGATACCCTCTATGATCAGGGATGAATCATCACAAAGCATGCCATGTATTTGGCAACACTGACCTCAAATTCTTATGGAACTGTTCACTCAAAGCTTAGTCTAAACATACCAAAATTTCTTATTCCCTGCCTGATATAAAACACATTTATGAGATGAGTGTGAAAATTGATCCTGTGTCTGTTTGGGCGGGTTTCAATACCAGACTGCGAAAACTGGCACCGACAAACACGAAATGTCAGATTCATGCATATTCATGGCAGAGAACAACGTATGGTTGGTATGTTTACATCAGTGGCTAGGAATTACACAGGAGGGAGGGTAGTATTGCTAAAAGTATGTCTGAGATTTGAGTAGACATTGGCCTTCCATTGATGTATCAGTATTACAAGTAGGTAGCTTCATAATATGTGATGGCCTCCTTGGTGTCAGGTTACAGTACAGTCTCCCATCTCGCAAGCCTATATATAGGACAGTCTCACCCCCAACCATTCATCCCTGGCTTCTTTAGGAACACTGACTTTGGAAATAATTTGGTATTCAAAATATTTAATTCAGCTTTTGGAACCACTACCTGATATGACTGGGACATACTTATTGACAGAACAGAGGCTGGATTTTGGAAGTTCCTCAGCCTGGTGACTATTCTCTAAATAAAGTATCTCCTTGTTCACAACATGGATGAAAGTATAATGATATAATTTCAAAAGCTACTGACATTTCTGAACCTATAGGACCAATTTATTTCAAATAAGTAACCATAAAAGTTCTGAAATATGTGTGCAATTTGCCCAATTTTGATATGAAGATTTTGGTATTTCTGCAGAATTAACTTGGTCAGAAGACGGAGATCGTTTGGTTCCCTAAGTCAGCTTTTGCATACTTTGAAGTCACACTTGGTAATATTTTTATTTAAAAGTGATAGTATGAAACTTGCATTACTCTGGGTAGTTACGAAGAGAAATGCCCTATTGTTTAGGTAATAATAACAGGTTGGGAAAATAATCAGAGCAATTTAGTGAGTAACAGGTCCCAAAGAACATGACACTTTTGGTATTAGGGATGTAAACACTATTCCTGTCAGGTCTTCAAAGACTGGCTCTTCCAATCAATGGCTTTGATATAAAGTTTGTAATGTGAAGTAGATGGATGGCTACCATTGGCCATGTTTCCAAGAATTCATGTCTTTTCACCAGCTTGGTGGATTTCTTCTCACCCAGCTAAAACAACACACTGCTGTCTGTTGCTATACCAACACAGATTGTAGCTACACCGCCATCCTCAATGCTTTGGGAACTGGTGTTGTGTTCTGTAATGAGATTTGGAAAGGAAGACATCATGGCCTTGTAACACTATTGATAGTAATAGAATTTTGTTTTACTGCCTCTGAAATGGATGAGGGAGAGGAAATAAGGTTACATGTACAGCATTGACAACAACAAAAAGTTCCCATGCTGTAGTGTCAATAACTGCTATGTTAATCAATATCAACACAACTCTGAATTGAGAAGGTTAGAGAACTTGTACCCAATGTCGTTCACCTTTCATGAATAAAATATGTGTAAAACCAAAACTGAATTAAGGTAGATAACGCTGAACCTGAGAGACAAACTGTACAGTAATTCTCAGAGAGTATTAAATAAACTGCAGAAAAAAAGATTCTCTTCCATCTGTTAATTGCATATATGAATGTAGTCCCATATGTTCTGTTGATATCAATAGAAAATGTGCAAGTGTGATTTAATAAAAGAGTTGGTCAAATTGTTCACCCCAATAAAACATTATCTGAAGAGGTAGGGCATTTCCAGTTCATATTCACATGTAACACTTTTTCAAGTAAACTAAGTATGGTCTGATTTTGCAAGAGATATTGCTCTCTGATATTTTCATGATTACAATGTGTGTTTTGTGTTCCCTACCATATGTCAGAAATGTTGCTAAAAGAGACGTAAAACCACTATCACTCATTTCTTTTACAGGACATATGTCCATATTGACACCAAATTTGTTTAAAAACCACATGTATACTCCAGTATAATTTTGATGACAAATATTCTAGAAACTAAACCAATCTAGATCCCAGACTATGTCAAATAAACATAAGGATGTTGTGAACATACCCATCTGTTGTGCTGTGAGACCTCAGCAACAGTCAAATGTCAGAGTTAAGTATGATAATTGTCTGTACAGTGGGATGATGATTACCCTGTCAACTAGTTGCTGCAATTTCCTCCGGCCATAGCATCACGACATATTTACTATGATGCCAGTCATTGTTCGTTTAATCTCTAACACACAAGAACAACTATCATGGCTTCTCACTCACAATTGTCTAGTATTTGTGATGTCAGAGCCTGTAAGAGTAGTCTGGCCTGGAGATCTATTCATCAAGTCCTGCTGTGTGTGGCCTTGTAAGATGCACTATCTTTCACAAGTTCATGCACAATAAGTGCATGAATAATCTCATATCCAAATTCATTAAAGCTAAAAGCCCTGATGCACTTCAGATGTATCACTTTGTTCTCAAGATCAAAAGATGAATATGCCGTTTTGGTGTCTGGAATGTATCAAGGACTTCAGTTAGTCAGATAACCACATAACATGTCAGTAGATAATATTGGATAATAGAATCTAATTGAAAAACACTTATTGGGGTTGAAACAATGGAGGCTATGTTGTGTCTACTTCATCCTCTGTGCTTTTGGGAGACAATGTATTATATTAGGAGGCCTAGTGTAGTTGTTTATGCACTGATGTTTGGAATATAGAGAAAGCATCCCTACCAAATGCCCATTTTGTTAAGAGCACAGTGTGACATTAAAGTCTGCAGCTGACTGTGAAAAAAAAAATTGTTTTCCTGGATTTGGCAAAGTAATATCAACAAGGGTTAAATGTGACTTCATTTTGAATGGCAATGTCAGTTTTGGTGACTGGCTAGTTCTGTCATATCGGATAGTGCCATCAAATATTTATAGCCAGTTGGTGTCTCCATGGCCATTAGACTTGCGAGTGGGAGCATTCACGTATCCTCATGTATGCTATAATTAGTTAATATTGTTGCGATGTATTTGTGTTATTTAGGCTTCAAACTTGAAGATATTAATATATATCTGTTCTAAATACAATGCTTGGGAAATTGAGGAAATCAGACCCATTGGAGGAGATAGTGATGATAAGAGTGGGACCTTTCATGCAATGTAGAACTATTGCTCATACCTTACTTTTTACCCAAAGCTATAAGATATTTTCTTGCTGTCACAATCACTGTGATGTGTGAGAGAAGCCTTCTCACAGTTGAATTATACGTCATGTTGGATTGGATAATATACTGATTTAAGGACATTTTCACCTGGCTCATTTGTTCTTTTCTTTCATTAACTTATCTAATTTTCAGTAAGGGTATTTGATAATAACAGGCCATTGGAAGGCAGCATCAAGGCCGTTTTCACGTTTTGATTTAACATGGGTAGTCACTGAAGGCAAAGGTGTTGTGTGTTGATGGGGGTGGAGGGGTGGTGTTGGGGGTGTCTTATCACAAGAGCTGATTACAGTAAGCACTGGGTGAGTATGTGGCTGATGGCTGATAATGTACCCCAGTGATATTGGGTTACCTGGTCCAGATTTGAGTATTGCCATCTGTGACTGAAGCAGAATATTGACTGTAGCATCAAACAACATTCATTCACTCACCCACTCATTCATTGAAACTCCATAACAATGTTTGCATGTTAACATGATGTGGTGTTATTCATAAAATTATTTAGTGAAGGGATATAGTTTTAGATATTGCTCTTGATGTTCAGCAGAGCGATGTCCTCTATATGGGTCTCATTTCTTATTCCATAAAGTGCACTGTGAATTGATATCTGGATTATATATAATGATTCTATAAATATGAGCCTGTTTTGTCATGCATCAAGTTTGAAGACTGAGCACACAAGGTGAAATTCTAAACATCCATTGCCTATTTAAAATTGATTTGAAGTAAAGTATATTTCTTTGCTGTTAGTATTAGGTTGATATGCTTGTGTTGTGTATGACGTTTAATATACACATGAATTTTGACACGATCTTTACTTGGCGTTGCCTCCCCTTGTTTATCTCATATGTGCCGATTGTGGCGTGTCGTGCCGCCCAATTGCTGTAACGGTGACTGAAACCCCGAACGCTGACATCCTCTGAACAATTCGACTTTCCTCGATGCTCTCTTGACCACTTCCTGTCCGATGTGGATGCTGTTGAATGATGGGATTGAAATGGCGGTTGGGTTGAAAGGAGCAGCCAGAGTCAAGTGAAAGAGCACCAAGCGTCAACGATGACGATGATGGTCACCTGATCTATCACCAAGGCGACGTCCTACAAGCACGATGTACTCAACTTTCCGTAACGTTTAGTCTAGGATATCTATGTTATTGTTGTTTACCATTGCCTCAGTTTCATGCAGATACTTAATAATTCTGATACAAAATGCTTTATTATACTTTGACACTTAGTATATGATTTCTTTGATATTTTTGCTTTTACTGATGTCATGGATCCTGTGAACAGGATGAGTGCCTGCAATACAGAGAAATTCCCCATGTATTTGGGGGTGCTTGTCATAGCTCGTCATATGGACTAACATGTCATTGCTTCTTAAAATGCTGATTTGGCTGAAATCTTTTTCCTTTGAAACTCTATTCACTACTGCAGACTTGTCTTACAAAAATTATCAACTGTGGAACAACTTGCTGATATGAAAAATTCTGATAACCTCTCTAAAAACATTCCATGTACGCAGGAATGATTTCCTTCATAATGAATTATTTTGGTCTAGTAATGTACAGCAGTTCGTAATATTGATTCTGGGTTTGAGATGTCACGAGAGCTGTCCGTGTTGAGACCCTTCTTTTTACCCAGTCACATCTCATCGGAGAGTTAAACAAATTAGCCTTGAAGAATTTACTCCACATAATAAGTTATCGATAAGACGCCAGGCTGGCTGTAGAATTAGGACTCCACGTTTCTTGACATGAGATAAATTCTGAAGCAAACAAATTGCTTGTAGCCCCAGCAAGCCAAATATTCAAAATTTAGCCATGAAGCCTTTGACATGTTTTGCCTTACAGGATGTATGCAATGATTAAGAAACAATTCTCCACTGCCCTATAACTAATTGCAATGACTGTTTTTGGGGGGGTTTTTTTGTTGTTTTTTTCATTGCAATATAATTATGTCCTAGACTGGTGGCTGAATTTTGAATGTTGAAGCAAGTCTGAAGTATGGTTACTGGTAGCACCTTAATGCTAGGTACATTGGTTTGTAGGGGTCAGTCATGGATGCAGGATTCTGAAATGTTTGTATTGTCTTGTTTTCAGATGAAGTAGTTCAGACACTGGGAGAAGGTACATTTGGCAAAGTGGTGGAATGTAAAGACCGACAGAGGTAAGTTAGCGGTGTGAAGATAAACATTGTTTGTGCCTACTGAAACATTTCATCTGGTAACTCGAGTGGCCAGAGTGCCTAGGTCCAGCAATATGTGCACCTGGTCATTGGTCATGAGTTCAAATCCAACAGTCTCACAGATTCGTGTGTTGTCAGCACCATTTCCATGTTTATGGTTCTTCTTGAATACCTGACACAAACGGTACACAAACAAACATACGCAGTAATTTGGCCCATTTCTTCAGCATATATCTGTGCACCTTCCCAAATCTGAAGTACAGAATTTCAAGTTAATGTTGTGGTTTCAAAGAAGTGGCTTCAGTCGTAGATGGGCTAATTCCAAATGTTTCACTCACTGTTTCAGTGACCATTTACAACAAAATAAGGAACTATCATATTAGTACCACTGTAGTTTTGCATATATTGGTAATGGATGTGCCATGTGCATCCATTTATGAATCACTTGCAACTGTGCATCATGTCACTATATTGGTATTACGAGTAATTCCTGTGCATAGTGATGTGTAGTCTAGCCTGACACTCCTAGCACAACTATGCAGCATGATACTGGCTGTGTATTTACCGAACAAGTTGCCTCACATCTTGGAAAAAAATCATAATCTCATATGGAGAGTTTAACATGATTTTTGTGTCTGTAATGTATGTAAGATACACATTCTGAAATACAGATTCTCTTTGGTAAGAAAGATGTTCATATTAGCAAGAATGTAATCCAAAATTTGATGTTTGTTACAAATTCTTCAGATTCTAAGAGAAATTGTCACTAGTTCTAGCAATAATAACCGTCAACTTTCTTCAGTCAGAGGGTTAGACAAAATATTTTGTTAAGACTACCAGTTGTCTACCTTTTTTAGTCCCTGATTTTTGTGTGCAGGCCATTTTGTGCCTCACTCTGATCACATGGATTTGAATCACAGCTGTGCTTCTACCTTCAAAAGTATTACTAACATGATCCTTATGTGATACTAATAGAGATCCTTACCATTAAAGAGTGGTAGGTATGATATGAGTTCATGCAGAAATAAAATTATATATGTGTAGTCCAAATGTTTTAGGCATGAAAGTTTCATTATAATCCTGATTGATTTCAGAGTTATTGTCTTTTTATATGTTGCTATTTTAAGGTACCTTTTACAATTAAGTAGATCAGAATCTATGCATCCAAAACACACATGCAAAAATATTCTTCGATTGACAAATGCTGGTTTCTGCGTTGACATGGACACTGAAAGAGTAATCCCATGATTCAAGTGTGAAATTTGTGGTTTGTGTTCAGATTGTGTATGGGTGTACAGATTGTCAGTTGCAAGTATTGAACTCATTAAAAGGCAGTGCCACCTTCCCAAGCTGATCAAAGAGACTACTTATCTCCACTTCGCAGTATTTCCTAAATCCATCAACCTAATTCAAATCAAGGCTAAAAAAGAGACATAAATCCATTGAATGTGTCGATGCAACTCTAAAACAGGCAGTGTAACATAAAGGCCCAATCTGAAGTTATGTATGACATGTCCAGCTGACTGCCTGGGAACTACCCACAGTCAGCAACTGATGGCATCATTGCTGGGTCCACATTTCCCCCTGCCCTTTATGTGCACATTAAGAGTGTCTGAATTCAGGAGCTATTGACCTTAAATGTTGGTTTCATGCTATGTATTGGTGTTCATCATTAAATGAGGAAGATATTCAAATCACTAACTTGTAGGACTCTCCTGATGAATCTGAATTTAATTTCCTGCTATCTGCCAGTTAACTTTTATGTCTCATCATAGTCTTGATCAATCTATAATTTGTGCGTTGCCATGTTTTTGAGTCCAGCTGGAAATATCAGCTGGATATTTCTGGTGGATTTTTCTCTCTGCAGCAAGTGTTATGTATTTCTTTCAGTGGCCAGCAATTTAAAATGAAACCTTTCATGTGTCATTCTCTTTATAGTTTGGCCCATGTTATGTATGAATATGTTGAGACAATGTAAACATTCGTAATACCTGGGTGACAGATGTAATTGCTTACATATCAATCACTTGGTTTGCCTAGCTCAGATTTCATTGTTTACATGTTTACAAGCTATGGTTATATCACTTGTATATTGATGGCTATGAAATCATACTGAAGGAAAAGATTTCTACACTGACCGTTGTAGAGCATTTGATGTATGCTGATCATGATAAACAAAATGTGGTGTTCAACTCTTTGAATCGGTGATGATTCTTCTGACCATGTGTAATTGTCCAAGTCCATGCTCCCCTCACTGACAGAAAGTGTTGTGTTGTTACTGATGAAACATTGTCAGTCATTTTTGGAAATGAATCATCAGTTCAAGGGATCCTTGTCACAAAGCTTTCATTCAGAATTAAAGATTTAATAGCTTCCTGGATTCAGAGAGAAGATACCAGACCCTCAGCTCCCTCCATATTTGGACCTCTGCCTTAAAGGAACTTTTTGTGGAAAAACGTCTCAGGTGTTTGTGACAGAGTTTGAGGTGTTTTTACTCTGCTTCTTTCTGCCCCTTTATGAAGTGGCTTTAATAATATCGGAGCTTCAGATGTTTGGGTTTTGGGGGTTTTCTTTCTGGTAACATGAAGGTGTTTCAAGGATCTGAGGATCTAACTATGGTATTGGAACAACTTGACAATCACCCAAATCTTCTGGAGTATTTTGACAGTATTGCGTTAGAAGGAACCTGTTTTTTTTCGGTGTCTATTTTTGAGCCAGCCTACTCAGATAGATAGGAACGTTGCAGCAAACATTGAAATATATGTGCATAACATGTTTTGAGTAAGACTTAACTTACAAGTGGCTTAAACTGCTGCAGTGTCACATTTGGGATTGTAACTTTTTGAGTAATAGAGGCTCCACAGTGTTTGACTCACATTACGGCTGATGTCTAAAACAATCTCTGTCATTGCTTTCGGAATTAAAACTATTTGATTAATGGTGCTTCCTCTATGAATAAGGGTCATGGCTCATTTAATGCAGATTCTTGCATCATTTTGTCTGCTTCTTTCATCCATTTGCGAAAGGAAAGGATGATGTCTGTTGTATATATCAAATTTGTAGATTTGAAGTTGATGTAGATGATCGTAAAGTTGTAAACCTGAAAATTAATGTTAAAGATGTGCTTCTGGAGTCAATACTTTGGTTCATTTTCAGTCACAAGTGTAAAATTGTACGTAAAGACATTCTCATAAGAGGGTTGCCCTTGCAAGTATAACATCCTACATCACTGAGCCACACAGTAGTAGTGATGGTGTTATAAATGTACAGTAGTTAGCAAACAAGTAATTTCATCAGAGGTTAGTTTCTACTTTGCACACAAACATGAGGTGACTGAGGTTAGGGTCCATTCCACAGAGTTACTGTAGAGCAATGACTACCATGTATCTGTTGGAGTATGTGAGTTGCGACAGTAGTACTCTTTGTGGAAGCAACCCCAGGAAGCCTCGTTAAGTACTGATTGTCGAAGCACTTGGATGAGATATGACCATATGAGAAGCTGTGATCTGGCTGATTCCATAGCCTGATGTACCTTGATGGCATGGGCATTGAACAAGGCACCCAGGAGATCACAGGCCGGACTTCCAACTTGGATACAGTTTTATTGTCTGGACTAATGTCATGTCTTCATATACGCCCATCAAGCGAGAGGTTATGGCAGTGTGTACTGGACCCCAGTATGACTTGTAGGCCACCATATAGTTCTGAGACACCTTGCTGGAAAGTCAGTCATTCACTAACAAAGTGGTCAGAATCTGATCAGCTGTCAATGGTGTAATTTAATTTGCACAAGATCCCGTTCTGATATGAAGTCAGATTTCATTATCCCTTTTGATACGTGTTTGAAGTGACATCTCCATATATTTTAGTACTTTGTTCAGACTTCTACAAGCCAATCCCAATTAGTGTTGGTGTGTTTAACATAGACTTAACAACAGCATGACTCAGGTACTCCCTGCTACTATGATTGATCAAGTGTCCAGAGTGTGACAGGAGGACACTAGTACATGTGCACAGGAATAGAAAATAAGACTGTCTGTATGGACTGTTGAAAAACCTGACTTTGGTTACGGGCTTACTCACTAATTGTATGTGTAGTCTGATCAGTCTAGATGGAGGTTACTGTGTGACCCATGTTATGGGATGAAGTGGGATTGAATTGTGGTGATTTGTGTCTGTTAGGGTAATCATAACATAATTAGATTGGTGGGGATTAGGCTGTCATGATGGATTGAACCCTGCAGTAGGACAAATATGTGTAAACAAGTGACAAGGAAGGGCTTGTGGTTAGTGGTTGTCACACAATGTTACTAGTAGGGAGGGAATGTGTGACAGTTACCAATCATGTCAATAACTTCGGTTCTTAGTTACTAGTAGGGAGTGATTGTGATGCACAGTTGCCTCTTTCATGATCACCACAGTTACCAGTATTGAGTAATTGTGGCACATTGTGTTGTCAGCAATAGTGACACACTGTTACTGATGGCCTCAATAACCAGTTAAAATAGTTTGTCAGTGAATGTGACACTCATTTGGGAATAGTTTGTCAGTGACTTTGCTACATTGCGAAAGTCAGTCACAAGCCGACACTTCACCAGATGCTTCTTTCTTCTCTCCCTGGCCATCAGCCAGCACCCAGAACAACACAATTCCAGACATTCTTCCCAGCTTGCAGGAGATAGATGAACATTGTGCCATACAGCTTCTGTCAGGGGAAAACTCCAACCCACATTGTTATCTTCATTTAGCTGGACTGACCACCAGCTGACTTATCCTCCACTCTCAAACTGGGCACCAAGGCCCCATTTCACAAAGCTCTCGTAAGCCTAAGGTCTTGTAACTTTTCTCGTAGCATTTGTACCTGGTATACTGTAACATAGGAGGTGCAAAGGCTACGAGAAAAGTTACGAGACCTTAGCCTTACGAGAGTTTTGTGAAACGGGGCCCTGGTACCTCCTTGCAAATGCCAACTGTTCCACCTGCTTCTATTTTCAGATATGTGGTTGATGGTTCAAACACACAAAACCACTTGGTTAGAAATAAATAACCACATCAAATTGTTGTCTGTTTAATCTGTCACTTGTAAGACAGAATGATGTCTGTTGAAACAGAAGTGGTTCATGATTTGGTGTCAAAGCATGATTTATCACTTTTCAGATGTTAGTGGTGAAAACTGGATTATTAGAAATTTGTTCAGGGATCATGTACAGCAGGTGTTGAAATTTTATTCTGCCAGCAATGAATTAATAAAGGCTTGTGTGAGGAGCTAAGTTTTCTGGCTGCTGATGTTACAATGTATGATGTTCCCAGAAATCCCGGAAAGGGGCATGATCCAAATGATCAATATGGCAATCAGTCCCTTCTAATAAATTCCTTGGCTATGATAACATTTATGACTTGTTCTCCATCCAAGCCAATTAGCTACAACACCAATACACTGAGCCATTGATAGTTCAGTTTGTTGACTGATGCTGGGCTAATATTAGTAGAGACTGGACTACAGGGAAACAACCAGATTTGTTCCGCCATAATGGGGTTAAGCTGTTTGCCTCACTGGCCCTTAATCTGGATAAGGCATCTGATGTGTAGTTTATGTAGCATCATGGTGTGTGTATTACTGATTACAATTTGAACAAATTGTGTTATAGAAATGAGAAATTAGACTTTACAACATTTGAGATACACTTTTCTGGTGATAGTGTACACTTCCCAAACACCATTTTTGAATTCTTAAACTGGAAAGATTGCTGGTGCTTTTCAGAAACATGAATACAGCATTTTTCCAAGGAACAGTTCCATTTTCTAGTACTTTGTATCTTGTATTTTAACAACTCCATCTAGTCTCCTTAAATTAGATATGTAAGACATGGTTGCAATACATCATGAACAGACTGCCGTCTTCATCCAGACATTTCCATGGCGAAGTCAGTGTTGATGTGACAACCAGCTTGAGCTTCCAATACAATGTCAGTGATCTATGAACGCATTTGCTGTTGTAGACAGTTGGAGCTTCACTACCTTCCAGCATCAATCATTGTCAGGGTTTTATGTGATGATTCACAAGAGGTATTAGAATTCTGCACATCGATTTAGTACCCCTCTGTCGCACTGCTGAAATTGCAATACTCAGACAGGAACCTATGAACCAAACATTTATCTTGGATATTGTTTCAGTCCAATATGAATGCCTGTTTAATCAAAGGCGGGATGACTTTTTATCCCATCTTTTTCTGGGACTAAAGAAACAGTGTATTTCCAATCACAGTTAATCTTTATATTTTTGCTGTGAAGGGATAGCTTCATAAAGGGTACCCTTGTGGAAAATTTATTCAGGTCTGCTCAGAGGCAGGCGTTAAGTCCAAAATTTGATGTGGTTGTCAGTAACAAATTTTAGAGTTGTTGAAATTATGAGGAATGTTTATGGATTTTTCCATGGGTGACCTGCATTTCACTGACTGTAAAACAAGTTCAGTGTCATGTTTTAACTTTGAATGAAGTCTAAACATTTAAGAACATTCATGTTTACTGAAAATTGTGTTTCTTTGTTTTTTATTTATATTCTGCCATACTTTGTGCTCATCCAAGACAGATTCCCCACTGATAGAAAAGTGGCATTACCACCACATGACCCTTACACTTCATACGTTATCTGATGTGAGCACAACCAAAGCCTTTCACTTTGTTTGCCCAAACCTGTTTCTGGATTTTAATCAGTTTTGTAATTCTCAAATGTGAACATGCCTATAAATATTCTCATCTTGATCTACTGAATATAATTGACCAGTAGAATGTTCAGTTGACCACATTTCACATGATGAGTTCTGGATGTGAGTATTACTTTCATTTTTGTGTATCTGAGAACATCAGTGTTTGCAAAGGCTGAAGACGTTAATTCATCATGAAAGCAAATAATAAACCTGAACTAGATAATGCCAGCAGATTGTGCAGTATTTGTAAATATACATGCTAGAGAACCTGTTTGAGTGATTTGAAGCACACTCCATATCTGAAGAATATTTGTGCTTTTCTTAAAATGCTTCCATCAGATCTTTCCAAATCTGTTCTATTTCATCTTCCAGTAGTATTTATAACTCTGATCTAAGTCTGAATGTTGATAGGTCAGAAGATGTGTTCATCCATTTACCAGCAAAACATGCGTCAATCTTCTTTTATCTTCGATACTGACGTCTACAAAATCAATAACCTCCAACAAACACTTGACTTGAATGAATATTTAGCTGACGGAAGGGAGTAGTGTTTTCATGATAGCATTCTTCCTTTCCTCCATGGGGAGAACTTAATTCTCATGGCATTGTTTGTTACTATTTGCGAATTCGAAAGCATTTTCTGTCTGGTCAAGATAAAGAACTGATCTTTGAAACTATCAGGAAGCTATGGAGGTTGTAGAAGATGTTAGCTGATCTCTTGTCGTGGTGTTCATGTATAACTGCATCTGTTTGGTGATCTTTAATGTGACACTTGTGCAGAGATCGCAAGAATGTGAATCTTTAATGTTCAGGCCCCCATTGTATATAAGTGGATGGACCTGACAGGTGTTTTGTGCTGATTATTTTAATAACCTGTGTACCTTGGAGGCAAGGACGAATAAAGAATTGGTGAATGGCTTCACAAAGTTTTGGTCAGTTTCAGATGGCCGGAAGCTCTTTTAACAAACATTTTCTTTGTGCAAACAAAAAACAGAAACACCAACTTTATTCATATTTAAGGGATTAGTTTTTTGTTGTTTTAACTTTAACTTTTCACATCATTTCATTTTTTTAATGGATTTGATTACTTTGAATATATTGGACAAGAGGTTTTTTTTACTAATGACGTTGCTATCTGCTGTTGCCAAAGTTCTTATCATTTCATGTGTACATCTAGTTAGGTCATTGTGACCTGCAAGAGTTTCTACTCAGTTGGTGGGTGTGGAAGGAACATTGGGGGGTTAGCTGACTAGCCAACACATGCCAGGGGCAGCATATGGAATGTAGGCACCAGGGATGTGATATGCGCACCAGGGATGTGCTGCATTAATAAGTGTTTCACATCATTAAATATACACAATCTAATGATGTTTGTGTGCACCACTTCTGTTGGCATTTTTCCAGTTCTAAGTAAATATCAGGTCTAAATTCATGTTTGCTTCAGATTTTGATTTTTCTGTTAATGGTAGTCGGCAGCAGGTGTGAGATGGATTTACGTCAGTGCTTTCTGCCCCTCAGTGTACAACCTGATCAACTCATTCCTAAATGCACATGCTTACTCACACATTGTTGTGCAAAAAGCTTTGAATTATCAAGTATTCAGAGGAAGAAAGTGATGTGACTCAGGTGACATAATCTGTGTGTTGGCAGTCGGTGGGGATGCAGAGGGAAAATGGCTAAGCGGAAACACGATTAGTTCCCCTCCTCCTCAACCTCCCACAATACGTGGGCGGGACAGTGTTACACTCTCTATTGATTGGAGACTGTGTTCTTCTGTTGATTTGGAAACCAGTAGGTTCAAAGATCAGACTGAATTAGGTCATAGCTGAAGCAGTGCCTTTGTGGGTACAGACCTGAGAGAGTTGATCTGTAACCCTGTCACTGAACCTAGTGAATAGGGAATAATTCTAGAATTTGTTAGACTGTTTAACTGTGACTTAAAAATTGTAATATGTTTCAGCTTTGATCTCTTCAATTGCTTTCCTGACCATTTAGCTTCATTAGGATTTCACTGAGTTGACTGTAACTACTACTTCAGATTTTAACAGTTTACTCTTCTTTGATTAGCATTCAAGAAGCTGGGTAGATAAAGAATGAGGACTACTTTTATGGATATACAACTTCTTTGTTCTATATGGGTGATTTGCTTGACAACATTAAAATCTATGTTAAAATGCCACCTTTGTAGAATAAAGAAGATGTATATCCATAAGAATAGTCCTCATTCTTAGTTTACATTGTTGTGGTAAAGATGTGACAATAAATACCATTTGTAATACCTTACATTAGAGTAACAATCAGAACAGCCCACAAGCAGGAATTAACACAAGAAATTATTAACATGCAGTGCCTAATATGAAAATATTCTAATTTTTATAGTATGAATTCCTTTGGGCAAGAATGTTATAATCCAAGGGAATGATGCCTCCTGGAAACATGCATTCAGTGCGGAACCGAGACATTTCCGATTCCTCAGTCGCAGACTTTGTCTCTTTTCAATGCATATCACTCATCTTCATACTGGACAAGTATTTCTATTACACAGCTTCTAAAACAGGAAGCATTTTATCCTTAGGGCAAGGATTCGTCTCTCCAAATATTCTCCAGAATTGTATGGTTGATTAGCAAAGGTATGCACAGAAAGATGTATGCCATTGTTGAAGCAAGTCATTATTGAATATAGTTTTTCCGTGGGCTTTCAATGGCAGGATGTTGAAAGTTTTATGTTGTTCCATGGATCTACTGAGAAAGTCAGATGGTAAACTGAAGTTAGGATCACAAACATCTACTGAATTCCAGAACAATTCAAGAAGCTACTATGAAATCGTTTGAAAGCAGGTGCTATTTTGGGCCACTCTAAAGTGAGATGGGCAACAGGAAGAGTGGCATAGCTTCATTTGTTAGTGCCAGAGCCAAGTGCTTTACCATACCCTGTTACCACGTATTTTGTAAATTGTAGACTTATATATAGTCTCATAGACTCAAGGGTTGATTTTTTTGTTGTTAGTGGGGATATTGTTCTTGTTATTCTCTGATGGAAGAATTATTGCCTCACATGCAAGGAAAATGAGTTAAGACAGGCAATAATCCAGTCACTATTTGGCCTGACCACTCTAAGTAATTGGGAGCTCCAGTCTGACCTGATTTAGGGTGGTAAGATGCTTTAACATGTGAAGCCACTTGTTGCTAAGTGAAGGAGAAAGACTTCTGAGACTGGCTTCAGGGCCTAGAAAGATTGTCTAGTGGGTCTTCCGTAGAAGTAAATGGGTGTCCATGTGGTGATGAAAAGAAGGAAAACCGGACAGAGGGTCTTGATGAAAACTTGAACCCTAACCCGTACAATGTCATATGTATTTCTATAACACAGACAGAATTTTACTGTTCTTGGGGTTAAGATTTGAACAGAAAGGTTCAGGGATGGACTTTCTTGTCAGGTGTGATTGAACTTGTAAGGATGAAGCTGTATTTCATGATTTTCCAATGATTAATTGTTATCAGTAATTTGACCTTTACTGATGCAGTCATTAGTTGTAATGGTCCATAATTATTTGTGGAGAAAATTAGCATATCAGGATTAATAACCATTATGTTATCCCAGTTATTCACAAATTGCCAAGATCCTGATGGTTAAACAGGGTTCATTAGACAAGGGTGATACTGTGTTTGTAAACACTGATGTGTACCTACCTGACTTCAGTTAATTGCATATCTATCTGTAAATGACACCCAAAGATGTTTTACTCTGTTGGAATTATCCAACTCGGAAGCCAGTATTGCTGATGTGATTACATAATACTTACTGTTTCCTGTATGTTGTAATGTTCTCCCAAACCACCAGATTCATCTTGACGATCCACAGTGTAAACAACATAAAACATGACTGCACTTATCAGCTATGAATGGGGAGATGTGAGTAGTTTGTTTGGAATAAAAGGCAGCTATCGCTCTGCTAATCTGGCAGTCCTTATTCATCTTAGGCTTGCCAAGCATGACTTTATACAATTTGGCCATTCATTCCCATCAGTGGCTGCCAGTCTTATCCAACATTTACAAACATTATTTCTTTTGAATATTAAGCTATAGACATCACTCAGGGTGTTCTGTTTCATGCTGCAATCAGTGATTGACTGGGGTTCTTTGTAATCAGCTTTTCCTTTTCTTTATTCACAGATTGGTGAGGGCCCCTGGGTAGAACAGGTCTTCAGCAACCCATGCTTGCCATAAAAGGCGACTATACTTGTAGTAAGAGGCAACTAATGTTATCGGGTGGTCAGGCTGGCTGACTTGGTTGACACATGTCATCGGTTCCCAATATTGTCCATGCTCATGTTGTTAATCACTGGATTGCCTGGTCCAGACTCGATTATTTGCTTACATAACATGTTCTGACCTGAATCTTTATCAACAACAACAAAACTTTGAATTTTTTCACAAAGTGATGTTTGTGGCGCATTAGATACTGGGTAACTTTAGCAAATTTCATTACTTCCTTGGGAATCACTATAATCATTTGGTTTCTGGGATGTTTATTGAAACGTCTTCTGCTTTTTGTTGTTGCAGTCCAAATGAAAGAGTTGCCTTAAAAATCATCAAGAATGTGGAAAAGTACAGAGAAGCCGCCAAGTTGGAAATTAATGTGCTGGAGAAACTGAGAGAAAAGGATCCTGCAGGGAAACAGTGAGTAACCCTGTCTTACATTTCCATCACTGCACATAGACAGACTTGAATATGCTGACACAAAATGAATGAATGACAAGGATTTATAGTACAGAGTAGTCTGTATTGAATTTGCCGTTGGACATATCCACCCACCCACTCACCCACCCATCCATCTCATGATTTTGAAATGCATGTTGTTTCAGTATTGTATGGATTTCTTTACATATGTACATTGTACAATGCTGATCCTCATACCTTGTTGTGTACATATTTTGGCAACAATAAGTCCACTAAAGGTTACACATGACAGATATCACAAATACAAATAATTTAAATAGGACCAGGCAACATCCAGTCCACATTACTCACAAATATAATATATAATATACTGGACTAATATCCGGATGGCAAGGATATGTTTTGGGCAAATCTAGTAACTATCACTGAAGTGATAGATAGATAGATAGATAGATAGATAGATAGATAGATAGATAGATAGATAGATAGATAGATAGATAGATAGATAGATAGATAGATAGATAGATAGATAGATAGATAGATAGAGACTGACTGAGTGAGTAAGTGAGGTTAGTTTTACGCCGCACTCAGCAAAATTGCAGCTGTATGGGGGCGGTCTGTAAATAATCGAGTCTGGACCAGACAATCCAGTGATCAACAACATGAACGTCGATCTGCGCAATTGGGAGCCGATGACATGTGTCATGTGTCAACCAAGTCAGCCAGCCAGACCATCCGATCCCGTTAGTCACCTCTTACGACAAGCATAGTTGCCTTTTATGGCAAGCATGGGTTGCTGAAGGCCTATTCTACCCCGGGTCCTTTTCAAGATAGATAGATAGATAGATAGATAGATAGATAGATAGATAGATAGATAGATAGATAGATAGATAGATAGATAGATAGATAGATAGATAGATAGATAGATAGATAGATAGATAGATAGATTTACACTCCACACGCTGGAATTCTTCTTGTCTCATACACAGCCACTAGACAGACACGTTACTATCTGGAAAGCCTGTTCTCCCCCAAAAGACCTCAAATGAAGTTATGATATGAGTTCAGTTTAGTCTTATATTACTGAACTCATGGTGATATTGCTGGTGTGTGCTGTCTTTGTGTGATAACATGCATATTTACGCAACAGAAATGAATATAAATGAAATGTAAACGTCTTAGTGGATGTGTGTACAGCATGAATATTTATCACGAAAAACAGGTAGGCAGCAGCTAAAGGTCCTGCACTGATATCAGTGATCAAGAGTGGTCAATGTTTTACAGTGTAGATAGGGGTGTTACCTTGAACAAATATACCCACTAAAGAGCACCTGTGAAGGAGATAAGCTTTGTGGCAACATCTGCAACGTGGATCAAGAATAGTAAGTTCACCTCAGGTGCCTATCTTTAGACCAGGTGAAAACATTCGTACTACTGCATGGAAGGGTTGATATTTGGGTGGGTGTTTTCACAAGAAACAAAGCTGTTTATGACCCGTTGCCATAGTGATACTGTCTGACTTCGTTTGCCGCCTCCAGTTGGCTTTCTTGGCAGGGTTGTATCCCAACTTCTGCCAAATGCGTAGTTGTACTCATTCAGTGTCGTCACTGATATTGCTGCTTTCCACGTAGACACACAAATACGTCTTACGTTTCTCTGACACCAGATGGAAAAAGCAGGGATTCTAGAACCTTGTAAATGAAAAAGGTTTTCTGAAGAATCTCAGAAATTTATCTGAAAATGAATTTTTGGGATAGGTGTTTGGCTTCTTTTGGGCTTGTTTACATTTGATGATATAATACGTAGGATGATGTAATTTATGGTGTATCTTAAGCAGGATTTAGGTCAGACTTTTTACAGTTCATTCAAACAGGGAACAGGGGCAAAATATTTATGGACTCTGACATATTAGTTGTGTGTTCATGTCCGTCCACTTGAAAATCTCACCCAAATGGGTCATGTTATGCCTGTTACAAACAGTGAAACATAATTTAATGCAGATGATAAGATTCCTATTTTCTGGACAGTTACAGGTGTTACAGAAACGTTGTTCCTTGCCTGAATCTTGTTATTAGATATTCAGTGCTTCATAGCATAGTTTTACAGTTTCACCTGGAATGAAATGTTAAGATACCAGCCATTTTAGGAAATAAATACCAATTTTGAAGTTCCTGCTTTTTTTTTAACCAATCTTCTTTTTACGAACTCTTAGTCTCGGACACCAGTGTTATGAAAGAGAATTCCTGAGGCTCCTTCTTTCCATTTTGAGGTATTATGAAAACGAAGGGGGGATTAGAGAGGATCCTGGGAATCTTAATTGTTATAAGGACTTGTTGATGATCTCTTCATAATATCACATGCCTGAGTATTACATTGTGGTTATGGGCGAAGTTGCAAGATCAAGGTAATGAAGAAGTTTCACTCACAGAAATTGAGTCTAACAGTCTGACTGTAAAACAGTATTTCAGTTGTTTGAAAATGTCAATACCTGGAGTTGTTACTGTTCCTTGCTCAGGGCTCCAGATAATTTTACAACATCGGAAGTATGTACTCATTATTTTTTCAATACAAGGCCACTGAAAAAAATTAAGAGCAAATTTATAATGTAATTAAATGGAGTCCAAGTAATCTTGTGGTACTCTACCTACTCTTGTGTAAACAGGTCAAACAGCAATACAATGTTCTTTCCGATAAGTATGTATGAATGTGTCTTTTAAAATTTGTATAAGGTTGGGAGTTACCTTTTTCAGGGTGCAGATATATAGATGTGTCTTATAGCAGAAAGTATTATATGATAAAGCAGTGGGTTAGTACTTAGAGTACCAAACCAAACCAGAAATTTTGCTGATTCCTGTATGTTTGGATTAGTCCTAATTTGAAGTTCATTCCAAAATTTTTTTTGTTTCTTCACATTCCCAATATAGCATCCATATTTTTTAACCATACATACGCTGATAGGCCCTTATGTGGAGCCCTGTTTGTAGTTTATTTTGTATATCTTACAGCTGCTCATTACTTTTCTACAAACTGCATAAAACATGTCACCAAGTCCTTCATTTTACAACTTGACTGTGTTCTGTCTGAAATATCAGTATTGTTGGAATCAAATTAACAGGCAGTGAACAAAGTAGAACAAAATTGTCTGGTTTTGCAATGCAGTAGAAATACTACTGGCACAATCAGAGTTAAAACACCCTGTAGAAACAAGTCACCAGCACATATTACAACTGGTAATTTGATACGTTCTCCATCACACACTGGACTGGCATGATAGTGTAAAGCACTATTCTTGAAAGCAGGACTTGATGTAGATATACCCCTTCTGGACAATGGTTCTTTGAGAAAGAGCACCTAAAAGTCAATGTTCACAAATAAGTTTGGACCCTCAGACAAATCTGCCAGATTTGTCCAGTGGAAATCTACAACCCACCAGCACCAGTGTCCAACTGTTTTTCACAATGACTTTGACCGAAGTTGTTATATTTGACATGTCACACTTGTTTGCTGATTAACTTTTTCTGTTGTTAATAATTTCAGTGCCAGTCATTAGGAAATGTTCATTAAATCTGAAAAGTGGGTTTAATATTTATACTATGGGTCCTGTGAATTTTGCATGAGTCAGACAGACATCTGAAACTTATAGGACCCAGTGTCCTGTTAGTTTGAAACCCCATTCATGAACACTGAAAAGTTAGTTATTTATACCGTGTATCGCTTATATTGTAGTCATGAAACAAAAACCGAACAGATCCTAGTTTATGACACATAGATCACATTTGAATTCCATGGAGCAAATGTGCTTTCATCCAGGAACATATTAATTTTCATCAGTGACTGGGAAGCCTATTTTCCTTTCAGTCCTATTAAATGCATCATCCAAAGTCAGTTATGTTGAGTAAAAAGGCCCCAATATACCATCATACCTTGTTTAAGATAATACTGAGTCATTGTTAAGATAGGTTAGGAAGATAATTATGTAGTAGCAGTGTTTTAAGAATCATGCACATTTTAATCTTGTTAGCAGAGTTTATGAAAGTGTCGAATTTTTAAAGAAATAACCAACCAATTACTGGGATCAAAAAAGTAAAACTAGTTGTGACCAGGATCCTGTATGTAATGTCTGTTACGGCAGCTTCAAGAACATGGCAACATCCTACCAAATTGCGGAGAGCTATGTAGTTCTCAGAAATGTGCGGGGGAAAGACTTACGCCGTTTGAGTTATTTTTTAGATCCTGGCTCATAACATTTTTGAAATGAAAGTACACACATAGTTTATTGTGGTGCATATGAATCATTATTGCAATAAACTGCTGAAAGTCACGAAAGTCAGGCCAGTGGCCATCACTAATTTGAGATGAGGCGCATTGTTAAAAGCCTGATGTTTTATGATAGGAGATCTAGGTTCAATACCACATAACATTCTCCCCATGGGCCTGTAATTTCAAACAAACACTAGTTTGTCCTACTAAAGTTCTTGTGGCTTTTCAAATGACTGATCAACCACTCTGGATTTTATAGAACTAGTTAACTGAGAAGCATCACCTCAGTGGGCCCATCAGCAGTTTGACAGTTATGAATGACAAAGGACTGTTAGCCCTTTCAGGTGTAATTAGCTTGTCAGAAGTGCTTGCTCTTGAGGTTAATAGTCTCGTTTGCTGATTTCAAAATTATGTCTTCTTCTGTAAGAGATGTCTTGTAAAAGTTCCCACTGAACCGTATAATATTTCTGATTGATCTCTAGTATCAAGACTTGAAAGTGAGGTAATGTTTTACCTCAAGGGATACTTCCAGGTAGGTACCAAGCAACTTAAGCTTATTGTAAGGGCCATGGCAGTCCGGTGACTTGGTTGATAGCTAGTCATCACATCCAGCTGTATGGATCAGTGCTCATGATATTAATCACAATCACCACGTTATCTTGCCCACACTTGATTCTTTTTCCAGTCATCCATCATATGCTGGAATGGTGCTGATTGTTATGCTGAAAATAAATGCTGTTCATTCAACAGAATGGTTTGTGAATAATGTAGTATTTTTCACCCCAATATTCGAAGTTTTATTATTATGAACCTAATGTTCTAATTTGTTTCTAGTGTGGGGTCCTTAAAGAATGCTTCATGTCATTATGATAATACATTCATGACCATACAGACAATAACAAAGTTTCAGTATGGGATTTCTTATTTTTAAAGACTCGTGAAGGTCCTGGGGTAGAATAGGCCTTCAGCAACCCATGCTTGCCATAAAAGGCGACTATGCTTGTCGTAAGAGGCGACTAATGGGATCAGGTGGTCAGGCTGGCTGACTTGGTTGACACATGTCATTGGTTCCCAATTGCGCAGATCGATGCTCATGTTGTTGGTCCCTGGATTGTCTGGTCCAGACTCTATTATTTACAGACCGCTTCCATATAGCTGGAATATTGCTGAGTGCGGCGTAAAACTAAACTCACTCTTATTTTTAAAGTGTGTGGCACATGATAGCCCAGGGTCCTTAATATGGCAAATACCTTATTTGGATTTGGTTTCTTATTCGGTCAAACTTCCGTATAAAAACTGCTCGATAGGAAGTTATTGATTTTGAAAGAGACCATGGCAAGTGATGTTTTTCTGCCCCTTAAGCTGTTCAGTATTAACCTTGAGCGCATAGTTATGTGTTGCTAATACCACATTCATGTCACATTAGAGAGGAGAGCGCTCTTAACAGGATATAGTGCATGTCAACTTCTTGTGGGGTACCAGTATAATATTTGATCACAGGGGTAATTGTGAATTGAATAGACGCAGATTTGTTGATGGCTATTAGTTGAAACCCATTTCCTTAATAAACTGGCGAGAGATGTGTGGCCTCTTATGGCTGGCCAGCTCCTGGAGTTCATAAAAACCTTTGCATCGCTCCTTGAGATGGCCTGTCATGCAGGACTTTGGGGGCATTGTCTCTAGTTCCCAATTTATCACAGTTTAAGTAATGCTTTGTAGTCACATCCTGGTCCAGGTTGGGAATGTCGCATTATTTGTGGAAACATTTGGTGAGGCATGATATTTTCAAGGAACTGTCTAAACACATCAGTGGACTCTAGAGGGTTTCATACTCACCCAAGTGCAGTTGAGTCTTCTATTACTTCTGTCAGGAGAACAAGCAAAAACACTGTTAATCCAGTGTGTTGATAGTATTGGTTTATTGGCTACGTCACAGTCCCACACAGTGGCAGAATGTGAAGACCTGAATGAACGACTTCTAAATTTTTGATAGGATATATAGCTGTAGTGTTCAGTACTGAATCAAGCAATATCCACTCAGTAACTCCTTTTCAAGCTAGCTGTTTATCAGTACCCTTACAAGTCTGGCCTGGTGATGAACTGTACCATGATCAGTTGAGTCAAAAAGTGAACTGCTTTTTTATTCAGCCATGTTTACTGAATCACCAGTATTTCTAAAGTTGAAGATATGTCTATGCACTGGACATTCCATGGTTTAACTCTCAACATTGCAAGTGAAGTGGGAGGCAGCTGGTTATTCCACCAGCATCTCACTTTGCAGAACATTCACCATTATCTACTGTTACTGATGTTTTAAGCACAGATGTTTTAGGGATAAGTGTACATCATATCCCCAGATGCTGTTTTAGCTTTATTACTTAGATAAGAGCATTTTCAGGCAAATAGTACGTACCTGCACGGCATAGTATCAGTGTTTTGCTGTTGATGGCAGTTTATTTTCCCAGTTGTGCATTATCACAATATGGACAGAATCTTTAATGTATCCGTATAGACTTCGTGTACATGCTCATAGCTATACGTCTACTCTAACTGTGAGTGAATTTTTAAAAGTGCATCACAAGCAGTGGGGTAGCTGAGTGGTTAAAGCGTTAGCTTGTCACACCAAAGGTTCCAACTATGATGTAGCTTGTGCCCATTGATGAAACAGTGCTTTATGATAAGAGTTGTACGAATAACCAATGAAGGGATATTTCTTGCCTGAGACTTGATGTCTGTGTACATGTCATCTGAGTGTTTGCTTGAAAAGTGTCCATGCTGTTTCCACTGCATCAAAAAGGTGAATAGTTAAAAAAAATTATGTTTTGATTGAAAGCTTAATGGTACAAGCTTAATGATACAACATGGATATAAATGAATGTTTCTTGGTCACATTTTCCTCTATAGTGAAGAAGCAGGATTGAACTTGATGACAATGGATTTGAAATGATGCACCTGAGTCTACAAACTTTCCTTTGATTTATTTTTTTAGCCATGGATAATGGCGCATGAACTGCAGAGTTTCTCAAATTGATATCTTCTTTTAATGTCAATCATGCTGTTTTACTATTATTGAAGTTCAATTTCAGTATTCTTCAGCAGATTCGGCATACTTTGTTCAATAGAATTTTGGGCATTTAATCAAATTATGCTTGACTTCCGGGGAAACCAGTGTGAAATAGCTTGTGTGTTTATTGAATGTAAAAAGACATTTCCAGAAGACAAAAGAAAATGTCTTAAGATGGGGTTTATTTAGCAATTTTGTGTTATTAACAGATGGAATGCATGTCATTATGCGAGTAGTTTACCACAACAGCCTTATATTATTGTTCATTCCAGCATAAACCCTTAGTGCCTGATATAGAATTACGTCATCTTTCATCTTTACTGCTCATTTTGTCAAGTTCTGTAGTCGGTCATGACCAATCTTGTTTTGTTTCCTGTTGAAATTTTAAACTATTTTCTCTGTAGCTACAAGAAGTATCAGTTTGCTTTGAATTCATTTGCTCATTCTTGTTTCAGTCTGTGTGTACGGATGCTTGATTGGTTCGACTACCATGGCCACATGTGCTTGGCATTCGATATGCTGGGACTTAGTGTCTTCGACTTCCTCGTAAGTTCATGAACAACTTTACTATCATCCTTAATTACACCTGAAGTAAACACCTTGACTCTCAGTTTCTGCTTTGGATGCATTCAGCTTAGATTTGCCCCTAGCATCTGTAAGAGACTGGTGGTACTGTAGCTGGGAAGGCTACAATATAAACAGCATAGTGCTCATCTTCATCAGGGGAGGTAATTGATTCCACAACTGTTATGAAATGTCAAGGAGACCAGGAGGCTGTGGAAGGTTCCCTGAATGAAGCATAATGGCTAATGCAGGGGAACATATGCTACTTGTATGTGAACTTGTCTTACTCCTGTAAATGTCAGAAGTTGTGGCGTGACTATTAGCATGGTGTTGGGATGGGCTTGCTGTAAGTGATACATACCTTCAAACAGGTTACTATAGTCTGTATAATAGAAGCGAGTTGTATACCCTATGTAGTTTTCCTGCTCACACCTTACAACACATTAAGTTCTGCTGCAGACCAGAAAACATTGGCTTTGTTTACCATTGATACATTTGTCTGCTTTTAATTTTCTTTATGTTTCATTGTGATATAAATTATGAATTGTGTATGTTGACTTGTAGAAAGACAATAACTACGTCCCTTACCCCCTTGAGCAAGTACGGCATATATCCTACCAGCTTGTCTATGCAGTGAACTGTAAGTATTATTCCCTATCATGATCGAAGAATATTTGTGTTTTATAAGCTCAAAGAATGTACTAGATTTGCGGCTTCAGCTCCATGTCTGTAAAAATGTGTTTGGTTCAGTGAACTAAGCTAAGAATAGTCCATAAGATGAACTATATGATCTAAAATGATGCAAAGAGCCATGTTTTCACTATCTATGCTCAAAAGATTGTAGCACAGATGGTGGAACTCAATTCATCCTTGAAACATTGTGTAATATTATTAAATGACAGTTAAAGTTGGTAGGGCATTGCTCAATATCTTTGTTATTAGATGAGGTTGCTTGTGATTTGACTTCATTTAATGAGGGCTTCGAAGTAGTCCAGTGGTTCAGATGTTTGTTTGTCATGCAAGCTGCACAAGTTTGGCAGTGATAACTAGAATATTATATAGTTGTATTTGAAACTCCCTGACCCATATATTGTCTACACACAGTATGCTCTTGTATTGCTTGTGATGTTTTTGTTTGTTGGAAGTAACTTTATTGTTGGATTTCACTTTGCAGTTTTACACGAAAATCAGCTGACCCACACAGATCTGAAACCAGAAAATATATTATTTTTAAATTCCGAGTTCGAAGTCTCGTATAATCAAAAGAAGGTGAGTAATATATAGGGTTTTCTTCTGTTGAAGAAGAGTGAATGAGAAATGTAGGTAGTACATGGAATCTAGACATCGATGCTGTGCATTAACTGGTGTCTTGACCCAGTTCCTACTTTGTTAAGAGTGGATATCTCTAGTCTCGGCTTGGATACAAATACATGTTGTCCAGGTATAACAGTAACTGTTCTTTGTTGACAGCGGAGAGATGAACGGAGAGTGAAGTCTACAGACATTCGGTTAATAGACTTTGGGTCAGCAACCTTTGACCACGAACACCACAGCACGATAGTGTCCACAAGACATTACCGAGCTCCAGAAGTTATACTAGGTAAGCAGCTGCCGGACAAACCACATTAGAATAGCATTTTGCTGGTGGTGACAGAGTTTAAATGTTAAAGGATGGTCCTACAGTATGATTAAGTAGTTCAGTTGACCTCTTGGTTTAAGCTTTCATATGGCCATGCTGTTATTATGCTAATTCATCATGCTAGTGTGCTTTTCATTCAGATTAAGGTATTTGTCTCTCAATGTAACATACAATATGGAGCTCTAGTGTCATGCTTTGGTATTTTATGGCATCAATCATTTTCCAAATGAAACAGTCATTATGATTGTGAAAAAAGAATATTGCTTTTTATTTTGCTTTTATGTATAAGAATAAGTTTAGAAAGGAGCTCACTTTTAATAAGGCATGTTAAATTTCTTGTGGAAGATAAAGATTGTTTGAGAGAAAGATTGTTCGAACATGATGAAACATTTGTTATAGTTGTGTTCCATAACTTTTCTACACTGCTGTGTTTCTGTAAAATGGCCTGTAAGAAAGTAAGGTCTGGCCTGTGGATTGTGGACCTAAGTACTAGTATTAATGAAGATTTCATATGGGTTGCCCTAGTGGTTAAAGAGTTCACTTGTCACACAGATAACCCGGGTTTGTCACCACACAGGTCCAATGTATGAAGCCCATTTCTGTCACCCGCCGTGATATAGCTGGAATAATAACTAAAATAAACTCAATTACTCACTCACTGATATGAACTGACACTATCAGGGGGGCCTATTTGAAGCAGGTACTTATAGCAAATGTGGTACTTGTGTTCTTTCCTGAGATTTGGTAGATGTTGCAGTGAGAAGAGTTCCGGTATCAAGGTTGCTGTTGTGACCTGTGTTGCTGTTGTTACCTGTCTGTGTTGTGTTGCTGTTGTGACCTGTCTGTGCTGTGTTTCAGAGCTAGGATGGTCACAACCATGTGATGTGTGGAGTATAGGCTGTATCATGTTTGAGCTGTACACAGGCTACACATTATTCCAGGTGAGTAGTCATCCCACACTGTCATTGCTTTAACAATAGAGCCCCTAGGTGAGTCAGTTCTTGTTTTAAGGATCTATAGTGACACCAGGGTTTGTATTGGGATATCAAATATCATGCTTCTAATGTGTTTCAGGTAAAACAGTAATGGTTAGAATATATTTTCTGCTTGTTTCACAATGTTGATTTAGTGAAAGTTTGTTCCCCAGCACAAGAATGTTAGCTTGTGTTGTTGTTTGTGCATTGTAAGAGAAATAACTCTGCCTGCATTTGTGTAACCCGCAATTGCAGTTCTTGGGGCAAAACTTGAAATTTAGTGGAAATGGCCCTGAGGTTCATTTCATAGAATACGAAGATCTTACCTCCACTACATAAATACAGACTTACAATGCTAGCATTGTATGTCGAACAGGCCCCCAAATCAGTTAAATCCTCCTTGAGGCCTACACATTAGACACTGGGTGTAACCTGATATGCTCCTTCCAGACACATGACAACAAGGAGCATCTGGCTATGATGGAAAGGATTCTTGGATCCCTACCCTACAGAATGGCAAAGAAAACAAAGTAAGTGAAACACTGTGTGTGGAAACAGATCTGTACACTCTTGAAAACAGGCCTCCTGTCTTGATGTATCATTAGAAATGGGTTGCTTTTTCAATTAAATATGATTCATATGAAAGTCTTTCTTACAACAGTCGGGATATTTTTCCTTATGGGTTTAGGGGATATTAAAATGCTAGACTTCCTAGTTCAAGAAATGAGACCTATTTTTTAGTTATCCTTTTATCATGGAGTAATCTATAGGCAGTGTAGGTGCTCAGTATTTGACCTTTTTTTATGATTCTTCTCTTTGAAATGTTAATGAAACTAAAGCATATGCTGATCTGAAGGTTACAGCATTTTGACTGCCAGTAATGTGTTCATTATTTGGATTTGAAGCACACATAAATTGATTGGTATGTAATTAATGTCAGTACTCTAGGGAGGATGTGATTCCCATTCAAATTATCATGCATATGTTGGTGTGGTAAGGGTTCCCTGTAGGATGCAGAGTTATGACCACATACAGAGACCAATATTCTCTATTGGTTTGTCTGCTGGTCAACCATTTACAGACATTCACAACCACCAAGAGAGATAAATGTGGTAACCAGTGCACCAAGTCCTTGTCAGTTTCTGTCTCTTAGTCTGCCAAACAGCCTTGGTTGCATGAGGTGCCTGAAAGGACTACTGTGTACTTCCTTCTGGACTACCATTTTCACCGTTACATAGACAATTTTGTAGGTGGGTGAAGGTGGTTGCATCACTGTAATTGTTATAACCATGTAAGAGCTATGAGAGTTATGATGATATTAGCATTATAATTGCCTTGCTGAACAAGACCAAGATAAGTGTGGACCATTCATATTAAAAGTGTCTAACCCAGTGTATTCATCTTTTGTTTACAACAATGAAAAAGAGTAAACATTGATCAGCCTTAATTCCCAGATGGGTTATTGACATGCAAATGGTCTTTTTCACTCTTAAGAACAAATTACTTCTGGCACGGTCGCCTTGACTGGGACCCAACCACATCCGCAGGGCGATATGTTCGCGAGAACTGCAAGCCCCTCTATGTAAGTATCTGGGCATGCAAACTGGACCGACGTATGCATGCCTGGTCTGACAATGTGCTAGGTAGAGTGTTTATCATTGTTAATTGTTGAACAGGAGGAAGGGGACATTTTTTTATCAACAGTACCCAATTTCACTGGCTTTTGTACAGGACATGCAGATGAAATGCGAACGTTTGGCTGAAAACAAACTGATTAGTATTACAGTTTATTTTTGGTTTGAATAAATTTAATATCCGTCTTATAAGGAGACAAA